>NC_092256.1:14444388-14676888 GCF_036320965.1 Panulirus ornatus | reverse complement strand
TAGTTAACGTCCTTTCTCCAGCTGCCATATGCAATGTACAGTGTTATTATACAGACGAAGAAAAACCATTTGTCAACGCCCTTTCTCCAGCTGCCATGTGCAATGTACATTATCATTATCATCATAATCATTAATACAAGTGATAATAGTATCAGTACATAAACATGTGGTACTGGTTTTAACATTCTCATCACTGATAACAATATATCATTAAACATTTTTTATCATGGAATTGTAAGTCTTACTAGTGAACTTAACTGCTGCGTCATAAAAGCATTTCTATATTTTGCACTTTAAAGATAACCACAGAAAAATACTTGTGCCTAGTGTATAAGCACATATTTAGGTAGCATTACAGTTTGTAGTCCTTCTATACGTTTCTTACATTCTCCAAAAGCTTCTATGTCATGGGAAGACAGTGCATTATCTGCTGTACCTGGTGTACAAAATGGTACAAAAGATATGAAACGATTCTCCCCTATATTATCACACGTTTTCTTTGCTGAAAGAGGAATGGAGGGGGGGGGGGGGGGTAAAACAGTCACAAACCACTCAGAATGATGGAGTTATTATAAAGTTATGTATCTTTTTATCAAAATGATACTCTCATCAACGTAAGTGGGATTATGTACGTAGTAAGCTCTAGGAAAAAAAAAAAACGTGGGGAGGGGGAAGAGTAATACAGACTTTATCCACGTCAAAAGATTACTTGAACATATATTTGTTCAAGAGATGAAAAAAACAGCATTCAGTACTGACTACGAAGCACATGCACATAAACACACACACACGTGTACACCCATATATATATATATATATATATATACATATGTCTCGGGACGCCTGGGAAGTCGGCCAACTAAACGAGACCTCGGGTCAAGAAACGTGGAGATATGTTTATGTCTCTGTAAGGGACAGATTTTTCACTGCATTCACTGTGGAAGATACATCATGGGCATGGGGAGGGAGGTGGCGTCTCTTAGTTATATACTGATTGTTATATTGGTAACATGGGTGACTGTAATGTTGGTAAGATGGGTCTTGTCCAGAACGGAGAGGAAAAAGCATAACTTGCACATGCCTGGGGAGGTGTAGTTTTAGGTATGTGTATAACGGATGGAGTGGATTTTAACACCGGGTTAGGTATGAGTTTGTGTATTGCCTTTTCGAGTTGTTACGCTGTGTATACATTTCGTCTACATCGTGTTTGTTGGGAGACAGGAGGAATCTTTGAGAACAGGTTGTTGAGGTATGAAGCAAAGGTAAGTTTTAACGCTTTACATTTCCCTTTAGAGGATAGTGGATTACTAATGATATGGTTTGGCTGAAGGGTTCTAGTGCTGATGCAGAGGACTGCAACTATCAAAAGCATAATTGGTCTCCAGACTGATCCCTGATACACACCAACTGGCACATCAAACTAGCCAATCGCTTGACTGTATACTGAGAAGTGGCACTGTATTGCAAGTATCATTCTTCCGTTGCGTAGCTGCTTTAGTAAGCAACACGTAGATATTCAAAGTGCTATATTTTGACCGGGTTTAAAAAAAATAAAATACTATTTTGAAATTGGATGGCCAGGATGGTGAGGCGTAGTTTAAGGTGGAATGATTGATCTGCTTGTAAAGGATACTGTGGGATTCATTTTCATGTCTAGAACTGGTGTGTGTCCAGAAGTCTTCTGGGTTGATAATTAGTTTGTTAATGACCGTACTGTTACTGCTGGTGTGGGAAATGAATGTCACATGGGTTTGTTTCCTGTGACATCCCACCGTGACTCGAGTGTTAAAAGATTGGAAGTAAGCGACCAATCAGGGTGACGAGAGGGTGGTGCAGATTGGAGTCTTGTCAATCAGGGGTTATGATGTTAAGTGGTGACAGTGGGTATCTGATGAGGCGCAGACGTTGTGTGTCTGTGTGTGTGTGTGTGTAAAGGTTCGCTTAGACTAGGCTTGGGATATTTTCAAAACTTTCCAGACCTTCAAATTCAGTGGGACAAAATCAGATGACCTTTATATATCCCAGCTTTCTGTCGATTTCTGTCGCCGTCCAAATAAACGAATACGCTCTCGGCGGCGAAACATTCTGAGGTAAACGGTGTTCCAAAATGTGTGGCCTTTTTCTTCACAAACACACACACACACACACACACACACACATTGGTTGAATTATACGACGATATGAAATCAGTAAACCTATACTTCTTAAGGTTAAGAATAGCATTAAGAATCACCTTAAATTACGAAGCTGATGATACAGAATGAATCATGAAGTTTTGGGATATCTTTAGTTTTTTCTAAGTTTCGGGTTAGCTGAATCGCAATTCCACTTACCAGCAGTAATATTGTTCAGTTGAGAAATTACGAAACAAATGATATAAAAATGTTCCCTTTCAATAATGAAGTTTGTTATAAATGGTTTTTTTTAGCTTCGTAATGCTCAATGTATGGGATCAGAGGTGTAAAGATCTCTTTACGAGTCCTCGTGTTGTCTGAAACAACAATCATACTATTTTAAACGAATTGTTTGAAGCAATCCACCAACTAAAATCATTTTGGTATATCTTTAATCTACAGATTATGTAAACTTTAATTTCAAGGCATTCATCCAGAAAAATCTCTCTCCTACAAAATCCAGACAGAAAAAGAAAAGGTATACATGTAGTCAGCAAGGGTAAATATTACTTGAGTTTATGCTACGCAAAGATCCATTTTCTCTTCATGCATGTGATACATCATAGAAAATGAAATTAATTTACCATTAACTATTTCATTTTCTATAGGCTGTGCCACGAACGTACACCTGTGTTCTAGAATACGTAAATGTGTATCTAACCAATATATTACATAGACAAAACAGGATTTTGTTTTTAAAGTCAGCTCACTTCACTTGAATAAGGACAAACATCTGAGAGAAAGGACCGAGAAATGAGCAATTGCGAGAGCTGTGTTAAAACGAAGACTAAGTTACACTGGCTGAAGTCCACACATTATTTGTCCAGCTTGGAAGATGAAAGAAAAGGATGACCTAATTACAGCCTAGCCAAGTGGAAAGCTTTTAATGAGATGCCGTTCCAAGGTAACGAGAGGCCCAGTCAAGGTATGGGGCCAGAAGGTTCTTACACAGACCTTGAAAGAAGTATTGTTCTAGTGTAAGGAATGTGGACGTCCAGGTTGGAATAGATCAACTAACCGTCAATGTCGGCAGACTGGAAAGGTTTTAAAGGATACTCGATGCAACAAAGTTTAAGGAATGGGTCCCCCATGAATGCTGAACCCTATAATCCAAACTACCCAGCTTCACACATACGAACCTCTCTCAACCCTCTTCGTACTACACACACACACCAGTGGTCATTGTCAATATCCAACGTCAACTCTTAAAATATATTTGACGTTGACTCATCTATAAAGCAAACCATTCTCCATTTACCAAAATTTCATTTGCCTTTCTATCAGTAGCGAGAATTAATTCTTTCGGGGACTAGGGTGACCCCACGAGTGGGATTAATGCTGAAACTTTACGTAGGGGTAGATGAGAGGTAGTATACGATACGTAGATCAAACGTAGGCCATGTTACGTAGGAGTAGATCAGAGGTTGGATGTTACGTAGATCAAAAGTGGGATATGTTACGGTAGGCGGGAGCAGATGTTTACAGATCACAAGCGATTCGCTACATTGTAAAACTCTTTCATATGAAACAGTTCAGTGATAATGTATCCTTAATACTGACCTCACTGATGACGCTGTAGCCACCAAACACACGGATTGAAGTCGATCTATTCTCTTTTAACATTAAATCGTGAAATACAAGCTCATATACGAAAACAGTATTGTCATATTCATCAAGGCCAATGCAGTGAGACACAAGAGTGCTTTGAGGAGCAATATTCGCATTCACTCCCAAGCTTTGAGGTAATCCCTCCCACTCGCTCTGAGTGTGTGCTAAGCAGAGCATGGTTGGTTACACGTGGAAGGCAATATTAATCTGACCTACACAACTCAGAAAGTCTTGCCATCAAATTGGGTTTTTCCCCATTTTCTCCTCAGCTCAGTTATCGTTTCCCTTCGTGATGAGAGAGACAATCTGTCCCCCCCTTTTTTTTTTTAAGGTTTCTTCGTCTTTCTAACAATCAACAATATACCCCCATTCCTTCATTTTTTAGGCCCACTGACCAGAAACTTGGTAGGTTATGAACCTCGCTTCGGTACACCCAGAAGCTTTTTCTATTTGTTTATTAAGTCCCTGTAAAGGATTATGTGATGCAGAAGGATAAAGAACCTTGCTTTGTAAAACATCGATCACCGTATGTATATATATATATATATATATATATATATATATATATATATATATATATATATATATACATATATATATATATATATATCCTAGCCTGAGCAGAGTACTAAATATATCGACCGGCCCCTTGGTAAAGATGAACAGCTGGATGGACTGTGCACCGAGTGCTGCGAACAGGATTCGAACCAATACGGGGTCGACCCATGAGTGCGTCATAGTCAGGAACGTTAAGCATTACTCCACAAAGGTTCAATCATCTTCTATATGTCGGAATCGTATGTCCAGTACTGGGATATTAAATCTGCCTCCACTGAAAGGGTGACATATTGATTTCTAGACTTCTATGTATACTTAGGGGCTCTTAAGGTCATAAATATAGTTTTTGTCCTTTCCATTACCTGAACATATTTCAGGCAATGTTCATGACACACGTCAATCTTTTTACCACATTCGCCACACAATATCGATGACAAACCTATGTCGATAAATAATTAAGCCTCTTTTAGAAGTCAAAATTACCCAAAAAAAAATGACAATTCCTTTTGAATTTAATCCATTTTATGTTTAAGAATTGTGGCTGCAACTCACTCGGTAATTTGTACATCTTGTAAGGGACCTTGACTAATCTTGACACTGAGAATGTCAATACCAACATTTGTCAAAGATAACTGTAGTACATAACAGTTAATGAACGAGTTAGTTCCAGCACCAATCCTTAAAGAATACAATGGAGGAGGAAAAGACATTGCGTTCGCTAGTGAACGTTTGCCATTTAAGTCTTGTGCTTTCATTAGCTCCCCAAGTTCATCTATTCCACTGCGAGAGAGAAAGTTTTAGCACATTTCTTGTCCAGAATCCCCTTGTGTCCTCCGAATTCAGGAGGCGTTTGGGCTTGAGAAAGTCGTGGCGTTTCTACTGCATCACAAAGATCCCAAAAAAATGAGTTTGGAGAAAGTCATTGATTTCGTCTTCTATTATAATCCTCTTTGCCTCTATGCTGGGTCTCTCTCTCTCTCCATATAGCTTACTCCACATAATAAGTTACCAGTCTCGTTGTCTTACGTTTAAATCTTCTCAATTTCGTGTTTCCGTATCTTCATTCAAGCAGGAATACCAGGCTGTAGATGCACGCGTCCTCCCGTAACTTGGCAAAAAAATAATTTTCTTCCCTGCTACAGAACTATGGGAAACACCGTAACGTTATATAGCAATATAGTATATAGCAATATGTATATGTCGTGATTATACCATTATGTACCTCCTTGTCTATATACTTTGAGGGATGGTACCGTACCGGAACCCCCGTCTACATGTGGTTATAACGTGAAGGGAAAGCCACCTTTGGCGTGACTTGGTTCCATCGTCAGTGATCGAAAAAAGTTACAGTCTCGAGGGCGGACTTCTCACTCCGGGGCAGTCCATCATCAACCTAATGCTGATCGGAATCTCAATGCCATGAAGGAGGCCATGAAGGAGGCCATGAAGGAGGACATGGGTCTATATTAATCAACCAGTTGTTTAATAGAATTCAAAATCAACAAACACTGACAGCGACAAGAGATATAATACTGAGGAATCCATCTTCGACGGACCCAATGGACGTCATCTCCCTGTGATAAATTCGCCGTAATATCAAAGCCAAGATCCTTTCCCCCCCAACTGCGGTCGCAGAATCTGTTTCCCTTCGATATGGCTGTCAGGATCCAGTCCAGCTCACGCATCAATTCCTCCCACGCGGACAGGCGGAGCGTTCTTACGCACGCATATGCGTCAAGGCCCCCGTACGATGATGCCCCCCCCATGATTTACCCACGCCATCCACCTACATGGTGCGCGCGCGCGCGAGAGAGAGAGAGAGAGAGAGAGAGAGAGAGTCCCTCACAAAGCCTTCTGGATTACCCAGACACACCCACCCACACACGTTTCTACCCACAGAGCTAACAAAACTCTTTCCTCCACAAATTCCGTGCAAACTCCTACCCTCTCTTCCCACACGGTGGGTATTGCCAATGGCTATCGCTCACTCCCACGTTCACTGGCAATAAGATTGGAGACTGGGTTAGAGAAGGGCAAAGTAGATTGTCTTTTTTTTTTTTTTTTCCTCCCTAAGGAACTACACCGACATGTAGTCAAGCAAAGAGGGTTTAGGGATCTTCGAAACGCTGGGCATGTATTTAGGATTTTCGTCGTGACGTAGTGGAACATATTTTCATGACACTGGGGAATGCATGTCGTTTTGTACCGAGCAAAGTGAAAGATATTTTCGACTAAAATGTATGCTGATAACTATAATATTATATATATATATATATATATATATATATATATATATATATATATATATATATATATATATATATATATCAGAGCAAAATCTATCACTAGATAAAATCCATGTAAAACTTAACTAAAATTTACAACGGAAATCACTCGAGGTCCTTTGCATTCCAGGTCCTGGTGAAGAACGACAACAAACTGGAAATACTTTTGCCCGAAAAATAATAACTTTCTGGAAATATCAAATTAGATCCACTTCGTCCACAACTTTCTGAACGAACAAATGCTTAATATTTCCATATTCTATCTGAGATAGTTTGCTCTAGGCCCCTAAACAAACCCAAGAGTCAAGGGTACATCAAGTATTGTATTCAACAAGTGGTAATTACTTAACAAAATCGTGGTATATTGGTATATACTAATAAAACTTATGAACATTGAATAATAGCTATGCTGTTGTCAACAAGAGCCTCAGATACCGCGTTCGTCTGCGTAACTTAACACAAGGTATTTTTGCTCCAGCCCATCACTTCCCGAGGTAAAAATCACATCGTCTAGGCTAAAAAGATCACTAACATTTCCCCCGTGCCTTACATTACGTTGGCTATTTCTTGAACATCGCTTCTGCAGGTTCCTTTTGTACTCTGTACAGCTCTTGTGCCACTGAACTCTTCAAATTCCCTAATGATAATAACTTTTTCGAATCACGTCAGCCACTCGATTCACAGTTAAACGCATCTACCTCGTATCTCTAGTAATTCGTTCGTATTGAACTGTTAGAATCTTAGTGGAACTGCTAGCATTAATGTTATTATCAGTGTTAAGAAAATTCTATCATGTATCAAACTACAAAGAAATAGCACATCCGCCATGAATTTCCCACTGTTCCAGGTGTCCATGAATTCCCCTTATTCCAGGTGTCCATGAATTCCCCTTATTCCAGGTGTCCATGAATCTCCCACTGTTCCAGGTGTCCATGAATTCCCCTTATTCCAGGTGTCCATGAATCTCCCACTGTTCCAGGTGTCCATGAATCTCACACTGTTCCAGGTGTCCATGAATCTCACACTGTCCCAGGTGTCCATGAATCCCCCACTGTTCCAGGTGTTCAGAACAGTTCGATCCTGGTCGTTATCCTCTGGTATTCATCGTTCTGTCTTTTTTTTTTTCTTTCGGACTTCTGACTTATTAAACTTAAGACACGGAACTACACAGTAAATCTGGGAACTACAGCGAAAAAGAAAAAAGAAATGAGAGTTTAACTTGACTTAAGGCAAGAGGATCTGGTAATACCGTCTTACTGAAGGCATTGTCGGACTGTTACTTCCCTGGGGAGCCTTTTTAAAGGACTGCGAGAGATGAGGCATAACTAGGAAACTGAAGCTTAACATGAAGGTGGCCCACTAGAGATGAGGCTCAACATGGAAACTGAGGCTTAATATGAAGCTTGCCCTCAAGATATGAGGCTTAATATAGGATTGCACTGCTGCCCTTTCTACCCCATCCTGAGTTAGGATTGCACTGCTGCCCTTTCTACCCCATCCTGAGTTAGGATTGCACTGCTGCCCTTTCTACCCCATCCTGAGTTAGGATTGCACTGCTGCCCTTTCTACACCATCCTGAGTTAGGATTGCACTGCTGCCCTTTCTACCCCATCCTGAGTTATTACTCAGTAATATTATCATTTTTCCTACCGAGACTTCTTCACATGGACACCATTACGTGAATGGAATAATCCACCAGATGCGCCTCCTACGTTGAGCCTTTATATGGTGGCTCCCCGACCCTTGTATTGCTAGACAGGGGCCCCATGAGACTCCTGCAAAGCCCTCATATCGACCTTTTTTTCTACACCCCCCCCAACCCCCCTACCTCCAACAGCCTTAGCATCAAGCCCTCACCCTTCCCATCTATCCGAGGGATCCGAGGGCTCCACCAGATATCACGCTGCCACGGTTTCTTCCAACGTGTCCATTGTTCCCACGACCATTTCTCAGATGAGGGAACCGCATTATTCCACCCCCTCAGGACCCCCAACCCGCTCCAGCTCAGCCAACCCTCGAAGGGAGACCTCATACGTGATCCATACCTCCTAAACGTACATACGCACTACCACTCTGTCCTGACTACTCCCTCGTACGCCTTCAAGATTATTCCTCTCTCTCTCTCTCTTTCCTTCCTTCCGAGGATGGTCCTTCTTCCTTCCCCCTTTCCCTCCTCCCTTTCTCCTCACTTCCTGTCATTCTCCCTCCTCTCCTCCTCTTCCTTTCCTCCCACTTGCCAAAATGACCCTTCCACCCAAGTCCTTCACCATGACGTTTTCCCTCGCCATGCCACCATCTCTAGGATTATTCCTAACGCCACCAGCCTCTCCTGACCTTTTTTTCCCCTTGCCAGACCTTCAAAGTTACCTTCATACACACCACCATTTTCAAGACGTCTTTCATTTCTGTACCAAATTTCAAAACTTCTTCCCCACTACGCATTCTCTAGGGTGTTCATCTAACCCTTATATCTACCCTCCAATACCAACTCTCTCCTTCTACCGCTCGTAAGACAACCTCTGGTGTATTCGCCCTCTAAGACGACTCCCTCCTACTGCCAGTCGCCATGGACAATCCTCTTACAAACCTCTAAGATGGTCCTCCCACTCCCGACTAACCTTTTAAGATGGTCTCTTCCTTCCACAACACCCCTTCCGACACGAGCAGTACTCTCTCTCTCTCTCTCTCTCTCTCTCTCTCTCTCTCTCTCTCTCTCTCTCTCTCTCACTATTTCTTCCTCCTCTTTGAAGCCTGGCCTCTCCTTTTGAAGCATCACCTCCACCACCAGCACGGGTGGAGGTATAATACATCTTCTCTCCGTATTTTCCTTGGGTGCTAGACAACTAGACGTCTACCTTTGTCCAGTGTCCTTTTTTTTAAAAGCGTATTCACGGACGCAGTAGTATACACACGTACACACAAGGGACCTCCAGAGCACAGGTCACTGAAGAGAAAAGACGAGAAGTACATTCGGGTAAGGTCCTCAAACGCTGCTGGCAACGGTGGACAAGGTGTAAAGACTACAGACCCGCCTTCCATATTGGTTAACAGTGGGAAATGATGTACAAGAGAAGATTAAGAGAGTTGCCTTCGGCTTGACTTTCTCAAGGGGATCGCATTGTGCTGGTATTGATCCCCTGTTGTAACAGGGTATCGTGTCCTTGGGGAACAAGGGGAGAGGGGGTTACATCGCGCATGCGAGCATCGAAATGCAATCGGGATGACGGACGGCGATAACTGTGCAACCCAGCTCATGAAGGATAAAGCACCGATGCTTTTCTTAGCTCTGAGATCTTTGAGTTAGGAAAGTAAATTAAATTCGACATTTTTTCATGAAAAATAAATATTACATAACTAGTCAAAAACCGACTTTCAGTCGGTAATGAAAATTGCTGGAATAAATCGTTTCCAGTAATTTTCATTCCGAAAAGTCAGTTTTGACTTTGGTTATGCATATGCCTTTAGGTTTCATGAAAAACAAACGTCGGATTTTTGTTTTCGCGAAATCAAATTTGATTGACTTTCCCAATCACTGATTTTGAATTAAATCAGATAAAAGTAAAATGTTCGTCGAGATGTTTCTCACACAAGTCCTGATTTTAGGAAAATCTTGTTGTAAAAGAGGAAATTATGTTGCCCTACGTTCATTTGAATTAAATTTAGTTACGCTACTCGTAGCTTCCACTAATGAGACTAAAAATGGAAACACTTCAAAGTCTGGTTTTCTGTTACAATAACGTCTCCTTCTGTCATCTTTTAAGAAAAATAATAAAAGTTCCCAAGTGATGGGAAGGGGTTGAAAAGCCCCGTACCCCCCAAGATCCATAGGTTTAACTTGCCACCTTACCAATCAAACAAATATCTATGGATCTCATCTTTTTTTTCATGCTAGACTGCAGTCAATATGCTTTAAAACGACAGGATCGTAAATGTATACCTATTCTGCAAAGCCTTGTATTCCATTACCATGGAATTTGGTTTTTGTGATTTATTCATACAGAAATGAACCAGAAAAGGAATGAAAGTAAGACACCTTTGTACCTCTCTCTCTCTCTCTCTCTCTCTCTCTCTCTCTCTCTCTCTCTCTCAAAACAAGTGAGACGTGAAACACGAAAACTTCCAAGTCAAAACGAACCATAAATTTTTAAGGCTTTTCCTGTCACACCCGCCTTCTTTTCTTTCTTTTTTGACTCAGTCCCTTTACGATACGACTTGTACAACACTTCAGGAATCACGAATATATAATACGACTTATACAACACTTTAGGAATCACGAATATATTAAGTTTACAAAAAATAACGAAAAGTTTTCTTAAATGGATCGATCTTCATCCGACGCTGTTGGTTTCCTTTGAAACTTTCGTAACACAACATCGTGCCTTCTTAAAAGGAAAGCCTTTGCTTGCCGACACCGATCGCTAATCTCTTCGCTTGGTGCCCATACATTAGGGTAACACCAACAGATATATAACTATGCCAAGCAGTTCCCATGGATCAAGTTCTTCACAGTGTCAAACGATCCGTTACATCCAGTTCTACACTAGGGGTAAAACAGCTCATTCTTCTCCACTTCACCAACGCCATGGTTCATGCATTCCCACATCATATCACCGTGGCTATTTCTAGTTCATATTCATCCCACAGCATTTTAAACATTTTTGTTACAGCTTAAGCAAAAACGTAAATTATCTCTTCAGTCTCTCTTTTATAAAAGATCAAGTACATTCTATTCACACACAATCAAAGATAACCTTCCTTTTGTTTTCTCCGAAAGCAAAATGTATGGTTTTATGTATAACTGCAGAACTTTTACACAGACACACAAAATTATATATATATATATATATATATATATATATATATATATATATATATATATATATATATATATATATATATATATATTCTGACGAAAGTTACATCATAATTCCATCCGAGCAACGAAGTAGCTACGTAATTTTTTTTTTTCAGACATCCAAATTTTTATTTTGCACTTCCAGCCTCACACGACCATCCTGGATTATATTCATTATTCTAATGACACTATTACTCCTGTATGAAATAAGGAACTAAGAATAAGACCATCCTAGAATACATTCTGTACTCCAATAATAGTATTGTTCCTATGTAAAATATTCCATAGATGTATTTCGTACGTTTACATACCCTTATGATAAAACTAACTTTCATAAATACGTGTCATGCATCCATTTAATCAATTCAAAACACGCTATGGTGGCAACTTCATCCCCCGTCGCTAATGCTGTGAATGCAGCATTTCCACGTGAACATCAGCATCTTCACGCGACTGCATACCTCACTCATGGTCAACTCTTGGAACCCAGCCAGTTCATCTGTGTCGCTCGCTGTGGGCCACGTATGTCACTGCTATTTCATCACGCGGATCACATCTGAAGGTTAGGAAATCCTTCTTCCACAAGAAATATTCTGTTTCCTGTCACAGTGAAGCAATATCCGCACCCGAAGGAGACCACCATTGCTGCTCACCCAACCTGGGAAATTCACTAACGAAAAATCTTTGGTTTTCTGTGATGAATAAAAAGAAAAAAACTTGCATTGAAAACATTCCCAATGTACGTCAGGCGTATATATATATATATATATATATATATATATATATATATATATATATCACCACAATCACAAAACGGGATGGCGAGACTCGAAAAGACGACCTCTGTTCCTCCCACAACATACGTCAAGGTCAGGAGTCGACATATAACAAGGGCGGGGAGAGGGAGGGGATTTCTGAGCTTGGGGAAGGAGTAAATCCTAAGCAAATCCTCTCGACATTAAGGCGAGATGGGTCTCCATCCATAAGGTTTCTCGCCCTCAAGTCATCACTCTAGCCAAAATCCCCTTCGTTGACGCACATGTCTTAAGACCCTCTGGATTTTCGACTCTCTCTCTCTCTCACTTAATCATATACCCACAAGAACCCTTGTACATGGCTCCGGAAGGCTGCGTTGCAATCGGTTGCAGGAATATATATGTTGTTCCCGGACTCTGGCTTGGAGGTGATCAAGAGTTTCAACGACGCTGTATCAACGTCAGCGGACGGGGAGGAGCGTCGTCGTCGAAGACGTTCCGTTCTTAAGAGAGGATTCCACCTTACCCTGCATCTACGAGGA
This sequence comes from Panulirus ornatus, assembly GCF_036320965.1. NCBI lineage: Eukaryota > Metazoa > Arthropoda > Malacostraca > Decapoda > Palinuridae > Panulirus > Panulirus ornatus. The sequence goes on along the minus strand of NC_092256.1, from coordinate 14,664,111 downwards.
ACGCAGCCTCACGAGCTTCAACATCCCCCATGGGTCCTGGGAATCGATAATGATACATATAATTTTCTCCTTTTTGCTTCTGTGCTCCCTCACTTTCTCTAACTACATTCGGTACCGTAATGATTCTCATTAACGAATCAGGCTAATGACAAACCCCGCACCTACGATTACCTGCACCGAATGAATCCACTTGACACTAATTACCACCCAGACATCATAGCTCTCAGCAGAACTGGATTAAATCACCTTAATTGGGCCAGAATCAGAGTCATTATAATTCTGTGTGACGAAGCGATAAACCAGACTGGGACAAGCATTTGCTGTCAACATTATCTAGTTAAGAGATAACGAAAACTAGAGAGAGCTAAATACATCAACATAGAACACAATGATATCAGGATAGTAGAATAACCTTAATCCATTTTCTAAAAAGGTAGTACTTAAGGAAAAAGTTTTCCTTGAAAGTTGTCGAGACTTAATCACATCCCTTTCGATACAATTCACAGTTTCCAATTCGTCTGACTTGGAGAGTTAAGAAACTGTACATTGAAAACACAATGAGCCCTTTGTCTTCAAGACGAAAACAATGATTGTACAATCTAAGGTGAATTCGCCCCAGTTATCAGTTACTAAGTAGTTTCACCCCCTAGGGAAAACACACACAAGGTAAAACAAGACTGTGTTGTGTCTTGCTGCTTGCATTCTATGAATGGCGTTTGTATTCAAGTAGTTGAGGGCATATATTTGCCATACTGCCACTGTTCTTCAATCATGCTCGCGTCCAGATATAGATTTCCAAGGTCAGAACACAATCTATGAATCTGTCTAACTCTTCTCAAGCCTCATACGAATATTCATTTGGCTGTCGTGCAAATCAGCTTACATCGTGGAGACCGAGTATCGCCTGGAGCCTGTCAATATCCATCGGGTTCAGATAATCCACAAGTGTCTAGAATAATTCAGAGCCGATCTGGACCGACAGCAATCACGAGTATGCAAGACTCACGAGTGAGTCATATATCGAGACTCCTTAATGTCCGTCCGTTCTCTTGAACGGCGTGAACAATACAGTTCATGACAGAACAAGGATAGAAGGTAATAACCTTAAGCAAAGAGGGTACGATCCTTTGGTATAATGGCACATACCTTTTGACCTGATCCATGAGGGTTAGATCAAAGGCCAGGTTCATAATATCATGGTCGCATCTTCATACTCAAGGGTGGCATATTTTTTGTGTTCAAGGGTTGTGTATCTTCCGTGCCCAGGGACTGTACCCTCGTGCTCTAGTGTCGGACCTTCGTGCCAAAGTGTCGTGCCTTCATGCTCAATGCGTTAAACACTTTTGATTATAATGGACGTCTATCCAATGTAATTACAGGATGGTCTAGTAACAGGTAATCAAACGTTCCGTCTTTGTAATGTATACTGTTATATTGGCGGAAATATAATCTTATACCCATAATGCTGTACGATCATAAGTTATACTTCAAAACATTCCTTAAAGTGTATAGGTTATTTCATGAGACTCACTGCATTAGGAGTGAAAAGTACTCATAATATCATGGGGCATACTGGCTTTATACTGCTTAATATCTATAATTCTACACGGGATAACTGTATAATAATACTGGATACTTCTGATCTTATGGTAAATATCTCCGTAATGACGTTGAATACTTACATTACAGATATACCATATTGTATGAAACACAATCGAAATATATCACAGCCCACAAGGAAATACCAGTGTAATACTGTTGAATATCTATGATACTGGAGAGAGAGAGAGAGAGAGAGAGAGAGAGAGAGAGAGAGAGAGAGAGAGAGAGAGAATGTAAAACTCTGAAAAATTCCACATATTCCATAGCGTCAGGGTTCGATCAGCACAACAAACGAGAGACGTGAAAACAGAACGGCCATTATCCTTAAGTGTTATGAAATAACAACATGCAAGCTAAAGAATGAACCGCTGCTCGAAACCAAGAGACTCTACCATCTGATCCTTTCATTATCAGATTTAAGACGATTAAATCCTTTGTCATCTAATACTTTCATTTGTCAGATTTAAGACGATTAAATCCTTTATGGTATATCATCGTGCATCATATAGTGACGAGATCAGAACTATGAGGTGCTAATCTATAAAGGGTTATTAGTTTATCAAGTTGGTGTCTTCAGCAGACATGGGAATCGGCAGAGTATAAGGATATCTATAAACTCAAAAAAACAAATGCATAATGCTTGGATAGTAATGATAATCGAGTGATTCATCTATGTACGGTCCCTCTCCCTCAGATATCAAGAATTAAGCTGTTTATTCTTAATGTACCAGAAAGAAAATGGGGGAGGGTTAAACCTAAGGGTGTGCATAAGGTTAAGCGAGAGAGATCTGAAAGGTTTAGGTATACATTTCTTTTTTCCTTTTCCTTTGACGACCCCGTTGGTAGAATCAGTGTAATTACACTGGTAGCTTCGATCGTCCGTGTCGTGTGTGGGTTGTAATGGCACTGATGGGGGCAAGTTTGTTACGGTATATAATTTTAATGATGCGAGTCTTTTGTGCTGTTATCTATGCCCGAGTGTCATTCCGACTATCTCTTCTATAATATATATATATATATATATATATATATATATATATATATATATATATATATATAACCTTCAATGTCAAATCAAATTAATAATGGAGCAGCATCGCCATGCAATAACACTCTCTTTAAACAATACACTATCATATATGTTAACAAGAGCTTTTGTTTTGAATCAGAAACAAAAGCAAGGTTTCACGTGTTGGTAATGAATTAAAAAAAGGCTTCGTTATCTTTGATTATCTCATGCAAAACAGCCAAAAACTTGTCTATATGGAAATGCAGTGATGGACTCTGCCCACGTTGTGAGCACTGGGCGGCATATATCAGCTGCATATGTAAAAAAAAAAAAAAAAAAATAAAATGGCCTTCGTTGTCCGTATTCCTTAACTCGGGTTAAAAGCATCATTCTATACACAGCACAGCACACGGGATCAATCATGCCAATGAATGGCTATATAATGGCGTCTTAAGCCATTATATTGCCAAATAAGCGTTATGGGAACTTGATCCACCCGACAGAACCCAAGACTCAAAGCCTGGCTTAATTTGCTTTCTTGGTGTCCACCTACTGCTCACTGGTGCGTTCAGGTGAATCCAGGCCATCAGTATGAGGGACGGAGAGGGTGAGCATCCCATCCCTTTACGCGACTGTGGTTGTGGTGGTTCTGTTTGGAGATCCACACCTCGATCCGCCTCCTGTTGATGGTAAACCGAAAGGTCAACCTCAGAGCGATACTCAAAAGGTCAGGCTTTGACCCATATTTGCATATGGGATTTCGTGAAGGTCAGTGATCTGAATGCCTCGAAGTTGAAGGTCAATTCATGAGGTCAAGGTTACGACAAATCTAAGCTGACATGGTGAGGATTTCATACTGGTGAACACCCTGAGATCATACTTTGATCGAACTATGCTGACGATGCTCGAATGTCATGCTAAACGACTTATGCTGGCAGTACTGACGGATAAAACTTTCAACAACGTATGCTGACAAGCTTTGTAAAAAGAAAAAGTCCCAAGGAACAATATATGACGACCATACTTATAGATTATACTCGGACATAGCTATAGTGACAAGTGCTCAAATACCGTACAAAACGACGTATGATGATAGAGATAGGACTTTCACTACTGATATACCAAGGACCAGATTGAAGACAACATACAGATGTGTTCCTGATGAAAAATAGAATCAGTAAGAGTAACGTGCGTGTGAGGCAGGTCGGTGGCGTGACATGTCGTACAGCATTAATTTTGAATATCAAGATATCAATTTAGAAGGTCTGTTAAGAAAAGAAAATGAACGAGAATATCAGTAGAGGACTGAATGAGCATGAATGAGAACTGCTTGAAACTAATTTGATATGATTGTGACGAAGACACTTTTATCGTATTTGCAAAAATAGCTTCAGAAGAGTAACAATAATTGTTATTTACCTCGAAATATGTAATTGCTTCCAGCCTCTTCGCGTTTTTCATATTGTTTGTCTGGGTTGTTGCAGAGTCGTCTCCGAGATGTGAAACTCGACTTGAAGAGACGAGCGATAAGATTCTCCTCTTGGCCTCTGGTATGGCTCAATAGAGGGAGACACAATGGCTCTTAAAATCCTTGTCATCAGCCTGAGAGTTTAACACTCATTTCTTCGTGTGTCTGCATTACCTGTTTTCCTTATTATCATGTTTTAGACTCTTGTCTATCTATCCACTTCCCTTTTTTTTTTTATGGCCTTCATCTATATATTTTCTTTTTAGGCCTTCATCTATATATTTTCTTTTTTTGGCCTTCATCCATATATTTTTCTCATCTGCCGAGTTCTCTCATTCGTTAAAAATTCCATTCTCTTCTCCTCGATATTCCTCCGCCTCCTGGCCCTCCTCAAACATGTCCTCTCCTCATTTTGTTCCTCCGCCTCTCTCCCACCCACCTGGGTAGTCTCTGGCGGTGCTACATACAACACATCACCATAACCTTTGTCCTTAACCTCAAGCGCACAGAATTCCTGTCGTACTCCATGGTTATTTAATGCATCGATTCACATCCAAATGCTCGCCTCCTGTCTTAATGTTGCATCGAAATGCAGTCTTCCGTAGCCAGCAATACTAGAAACTGTTAAAACACCCTGCATTTGAATATCAGTATTGGCATATTCCTCGATACTATGAGGCAAAAGGTCGTTTCTTCTTTAATTATAAGTCTATACCGTACGCTAAAGCTCCAGCTTGAGAAGGAAGGTGAAAACAGCTTTTTCTCAAGTCATTCAAAAGGCGTCAAAGTTTTATCTCCTACCAAGGCCAGTGTTGAGGGGGGGGGGGGGGATGAGCATTTGATATCACACACAAGGAATCGATCCGAGATAATCAAATTCTAAGATAACAATCCCTCCAGTGGAAGAGGTCATGGTCAAAGACATTGTAATTAGCATTTTATGCCGAATAGCACATACGTATACAGTAGTTAGTTCACAGACACAGGTCTGAAGCAACTTTTCGCATCAGCCATCAAGAAATGAAAAATACTTTTTTCCCTGAAATATGTGGAAAAGATAACATTTCAACAAGAGACGATGAGTGCCTAATCTCCACTCAATGCCATAATGAAATAATAGGGGGAAAAATATCACGGTAAAATAAACAGAACAGCTTCACTAAAACTATGATATTTGCATAAAGATTAATCAGACGCCATTTCAGGGATGCAGAAATCAACAAACTTTAATTTGTTAACAGTCGAAAAACACAGACTTTACCGCTTGGAGCCGGATATGAACGTGTGAGATTTGAAACCTTTGGAACCCTAGACTACGTATGTACGACTGCACATTATTCATAACTCAGGAGCGTAAAGACTGTACACTTGCTAAATTTAGATATAATGCTAAGTAAGTGAACAGCCATGTAAGCAAGATTGAATCAGTAAAGGGAACTAAATATTGCGATGACAATGATGACTGGTAAAGATGAGAAAACTTAGGTTTTGGATGTGATCTGTGGATATATAACAGCATCTTTGCGTTGTAAGTGCTAAAGCTAAAAGAGCTTAACTTACAGCTTTGTGACAGCTGAAACTTTAAGAGGTACCCAACAGACATGTACTGTAAGCCAAAATTTTTTGGACAGGTAATCTACCACGTCTCAGTGGTTGTGATTGAAGCAGACACAAGTTACTCTTCAAGAGTATAACTTGACAAGCATCGAAGTACCTATTGCAAGGCATCAACATAGGAGAAGCCAGCTAATAGCGATGGTCTTGGCAGCTAGAGAGAGGTAGTTAGGCGACTAAAACTCTGGGGATGGTAGCTTGACAAGTCCTGAAGTATATTGGCAGTTACAGCTGGAGAAGCCAAGCTAACCAGTGCTGTGTCGACAGCTATAACCAGAAACGTTGGCAAGTCTCCATGTGTTGCGAGGCAACCGGTGAAAACCGATTTTTTTTTTCGCCACAAACACTTCCGAGCCGTCACTTCCAGACCACAAGCTGCTGCTGCTATGTCCAGAAAAGTCTCCCTATTTTCCCGTGACTGGAAGCATTGCCTGAAACCAAACAATGAACTTAGGACCGAACGCCGAGCGCGCGCGCGAAGGTTTACGAGTTTTACGAACATTGCGAAGATCACATATTCCAGTTTATGGCAAATCAAATTGAACTCCGCTATGACCGAGAAAGAGAGAGAGTTCCTTATTTCTCTGGTAACCAGCGTTAAGGGTGCTGGATTCTATGCTATTTCACGTCCTATTTGTCCACCTATAGAAGTAAAGAAACGGTACATGTATACGAGGTGTTTAAAGAGACGGGGACAACACGAGTGTAAAACACACTTTCCGTAACACACAAACAGTAATCACACACCCACAAAATCACACACACACACACTCCACGCACTTCACCCTATCATTAAAGGTAATTCATTCAAACACACTCGTTCATCACTACCTACATTCTCATACTACTGTCTTTTCTCCAACTATATCTCACGTACCTTCTCCCTAAATGTTAGATGTGTTAACGCCATCAGAGTCATTAAGCACCATTATAATGCAAAGGACTTATGGACGAAATGTATGCATTATCGTGTAAATAACGCTATACGAAAATCATTTTCTTACGACTAGGTTTTATGTAAATATTATTGATGATTTCCTCCGTTGAGGATATGTGAAGATTGGATAAGTATGACTATTATTTACATGCTATAACCCGCTATATACGTATAATCTACCGTTGCTCTCTGCATATACTTCCTTCATTAGTCTGATTTATATACCAACTTATATTAATCATATAATCATATATAACTTAATTCAGTTCTCCAAAATCACTGAAAAATAACTACTCCGTGTAACCAGACTCTGTTAAATTTGCATGGCCAATTAAACCTCTGAGCAGTTAAGGCTGGTGCTATATATTTTTCACGAACTTCCTCTATATAGGACTCGTACAATCTAGTCATATATTTCTTTCTGTAGCATAAAGTAGACCACGACGCGTTCCAAGAACGCATCATATTTCCTTATCATTAAACACAGTCGTCTGTGAAAAAAAAAAAAAATATACCACCTTATTTTATCAGTGGAATGAGGGGTGATAAGCCTAGAAATATTTTCAATATTCAAGATTGTGTTATCAACTCATTCGACATTTTTTACGTTTTAAGAGTTAGTGGAATGTGTGTTGGCGATTCCGTAGACTATCTGATGCGCTGGGGAAACGGAATATACAATTTTTTTTTTCTGTTGCTTTAGCGAAATGTGGGTAGCAATCTTGCATTATTCCTCCAGTTAGTAATTTGCGAGTCTTCATACTTTACAATATTATGAATAATCAAAATGCGAACTGAAACTATAGACTTGTGTGTCAATGAAAAACGTGGATCGGTAAATTTTGTTTCTCTCTTTTATAGCAGAATTTGGAAGGGTGATCTTAAGCCACTGTGTTTGTTCAACTATATCAAGTAATACTACTCATGTCCCTCCTTATCCCCCAGTCTGTCTTGTATCACTGAAAGGTAAGATCATTCAACAAGGTTTTTATCATTTTATGCATCAAAGCAAAATACATTTTCGCACCGAGCATAAAATAAAGGTGTTCCACTCTCTGAAAGTCAGGGAAATTAAATCCAATGTCTTATATTTCGTATCAATATTCGATATCAAAAGGAAATGAACGAGTTTTATATTTCATAGTAGACTAAAACAGGAAAGAAAAGCAGTGAATACTCTCTTTGCACTAGCTGTGGGTAGGATACAAACGCATGTTTTATCCTTTGTCTTAATCACCTAAAATAAGAGAGACTTAATGTTACTCGATAAAAAGCCCCTCGAAAACAAACACACACACACACACACACACACACACACACACAATGACACTGTCCAATATCCAGACTTACACAACCAATCACAGACGCTAGTCTTGGTTTGCATCATCCATCAAGCGGAAATGGTTCATATCTCTGTGATGCTCTTTCATATCAGCTCTTAGGATGATTACGATCAGAAATCGATAGTTAACTCCCTTATACACATCTGCTGTGCTCAATACAACAACAATGACGGAGTGTGTGTGTGTGTTCCATGTGACGTACGTACTTACATCACTATGTTTGTGCATATTTTTGTATGTGTGTAATTAACTAGTTAGTTAATACCTATTTCTACTGTACGGAGAGGGAGTTTTGCACTCGTGGTCCCCATCTTTTCAATGATAACGTGTCGTGTGTCTGTGATCACACGACTATTTGTGTGTTACGAGAAGCGAGATCTACACTCGTGTTGCCTCGTGTCTTAACCTTGTATATACGTATTACGTCCTTCCTCCCTTGTATGTATACACCGACACCTACCCAAGCCCAAAGTAGATATGTGTGTGTGTGTGTGTGTGTGTGTGTGGTGTATGTGTTACTACATGGCTGTTCCAGTGGCGATGTTTGTGTGTATTAGTGTGTAAACGAAGCACACTCATATAACAGGGTTGGATGTGTCCCGCGATTCGCAATCACCTTTTCATTCAGGCCTCTTTACAAGTTACTAAGAAGTATTCTGTACGTTTTTTATGAATTTTCTTGTCTTGTGCTTACATTAAGTTGTGAGGTTAGCCTGGGGAGATTTAGGAATGTCTTACTTAAAATTAAGTTACTTACAGACTGGAATATATATGTAGCTAGAACCAGCTCAGAAGTGACAGTAGTACTCAGTACAAACACGGACCATTAATGTGCATAAACCGAGTAAAAGCACAGAAAAAAAAAATAAATTCGACACGAACAGGATTTACAATGAACTGCTGATCCCTTTTTCTATGAACTCTCCCTCCAACTCTTGTCTTTTGTCAATCTGTCCAAAATTTGTGGCCCCTCTTCTACCTCTAACTTCACCAAAACATTCCTTCTCCCTTTTGTTAATGACCCTTGGCTCTCATTCCACCTTTATATTTCTTCCGTTTCTCATAACATGAACGGAAATGATCTGTCGAGATAACTCTTAAGTCTTAAATTTGTTTCGAAGTGTCATGATAGCACAACCGAAGCCTTCGTCTTCTGTTTGTGAGTCAGTTCAGTTAAAGAGAAGCTAGGTATATTAGTTTGTGAGTCAGTTCAGTAAACGTGGGGCCTAAGTACCTTAGTTTGTGACTCAGTTCAGTAAACCAAGTATCTAAGTTGGCGAGTCATTTTAGTAAACGTGAAGCGATGTATCCTAATTTGTGCATGCACGTTGCGAACACAAAGCAAATTTCCCGCACTGAAGATAGTAAGAGAGGGAACGATTTCTCGTGACTGGAGTTTCCTGTGCATATTCAGAATAGAACGAACGTGTGACGCATATTCAAAAGACCATGAATGCGTTACGCATAATCAAAGGAGTACGCACAACTGACGCATACTCAAAACTCGCACGCATGTATGTGTGACGCATATTCAAAAGAGCGTATATGTGTAGCGCTTATTCACAAGAGCACCTAAGCGTGTGGCATTTCATCAAAGTCGTAAATGTTTTTCTTTATAATAAGTTTGCTCGTGTGTAAATAACAAATATCGTTATTTACTGATAAATGATTTATTCATGTTGCGTGTGCATGCTTACAACAAGGACGTGTGCAAAAAAACTAATAACGAAATCTTTTGAAAGTCAACGAGCCATGATGATACACCATTACAATTAATAAACATATATCAATCAGAGCTGCACCTAGAATTCAAATTAGTTTAGAATATACCTATAATACTTTTTGTTCGATTCGAAGGGATTCTAAGAGTGAATCATATTTGCAAGATATTACTGCTAGGGAAAAAAAAGTGTCTTTTGGTCTATCAAATGATCTACGCATATGAGAAATCCTTATCAAAATGATTTTACATCAGCTTAACTATAAGGCCTGATTACACAAAATGAGTATTGGTTACGCAGTACGAGGATTGGTTACGCCAGGCGACCTAGCGTTAGCTAAACGAGTCCTGCTATGCTTAGGATAATTAGTTGAAAAACTGAAAGATCTTCTTCAGTAGTGAGAAGGTCAGATAGGCTAATTAAAACCTGATCTGCCTAGTCTAGATTGATTAATGGAGTGATTAGAAGGACTTCTCAGAACCAGAATTAGTCTTGTGGCTGGAATAAGAAAAATGAAAACATTCTGAGGGTCTAATACTAGGGAGAGATTCATCCAGAGAACTTGAAAGTTACCCCCTTGGTTACCACACTCCTCATCCTAACCAACCCACACCGAACCATCAGGCCAGACTATGAAGTTACCTCCCCCTCTGCACCCCTCACCCTAACCCTCAGCCACACTAACTTTACCTCCCTCCCTGCACCCCTCACCCCAACCCTCAGCCACACTAACTTTACCTCCCTCCCTGCACCCCTCACCTCAGGCACACTAACGTTACCTCCCTCCCTCCCTGCACCCCAACCCTCAGCCATACTAACTTTACCTCCCTCCCTGCACCCCTCACCCTAACCCTCAGCCACACTAACTTTACCTCCCTCCCTGCACCCCAACCCTCAGCCACACTAATGTTACCTCCCTCTCCCTGCATTCCTCGCCCACCCGAGCCATCACCCCTGCTTCTTAGGTGGTTCAAACAGATTCCGCCAGATGACTTCAGCCATTATAACTTCTCCAGAATTAAGGCCACCATCAAGTTCCATCATTCATCAGATATGGCGGACGATTTAGACCCAGTCACCAGCAACCGGTCTTAAAACGTCCCGTCACTCAATCACTGACGGATTATTCAAGTTTGACTCCACAGTTTTCGTCAAGTGATTTAGCTACAACGAAAAAAAATGCAACGAGAATTCGAGTTTTTGACATTTCCTGAACATCTGCAAACAATATAATTTTTCAAACTATGGAAAACAATTGAACAACCGAACTTGGAGGAGAAGATTCACGAGATAGTTCTGATTTGACGTTATACAGTCAGTGAGCATCTGGAAAATATATATATATATCTGAGATATGGTTAACTTTCAGGCGACCATAAACGGTTTATGCTCCGGAGGCTGTTATGTGCTGGAAGCCAGCTGGAGGGACAAAGGGAAAACGAAAACGTTCTGGAAGTCAAAGCCGAGAAAAAAGGAAACAGGATGATAATGTTCTGGGCGAGAATGAAGAACTTCAATGGGTACAATCGTCTATAAGGAGATAGGATAAAGAAGGATGCGAATGAAGATAATGATGGAAGTGATGTGTCCATGGAAGAGAAAATGGAATGAACAAAGCTGGTGTAAGTAAATGAAAGACAGAATATCTTAACCAAGGATACGAGTGAAGAACTGAAAGGAGAAGGGAACTGAAGTTCTGCCATTTGACAGAACAAGGAAATTTATGTTAGACTTAATGCCTATAATCAGCAAAATCGCTACTTGGCCAAATTGCGTATCACGCACTTCAGACACATCAGAGTAACTGAGTGACAACTTATCATATCTTATTTTCCTATTACCATATTTACTCTCTCTCTCTCTCTCTCTCTCTCTCTCTCTCTCTCTCTCTCTCTCTCTCTCTCTCTCTCTCTCTCTCTCCTTCCGTTCCTCTGCCTCTACCCCACCCATCAGGGTCGTCCCAGGCGCTGCCACGCAAACACACGACCGCAAGTTTTGTCCTTAACCTCCAATTCGCAGAACTCCTCCCGTGTTCCAGGTATTTAATGCATCCATTCGGACCCATGGGCTCGCCTCCTGTCCAATGTTACATGGAAACCCAATTCTCTCAGAGCCAACAATACTATCGATAAAATAATCAGTATACAGATATCGGTGTATAACTTAAAAATATTTTTGGATTATATTAAGATTTCTTCAAGAAGCCAATACTTTAGAAATCTAAATCTAAATCTCAGAAGTAGTCTTGTTTACTCTGGATTTGTAGTCACATTTTGTAGCCACACATTTATACACACACACTACACCTACGTGGTGTAACGGTCAGTGTTCCAGACAGTGAGTCAGTACGTGTTCGCCCGGGGTCGGGTCCCCTTGGGGTTCGATTCCTGGGCGCGACAGTCGGCCTACATCCTAACTAGGTGTTCACCCTACCCGCGGGGATGATCAGTGTGTGTGTTTACACACACAAGTGTAAAACTTCCAGTCACTCTCTCTCTCTCTCTCACACACACACACACACAATCCCAAGGAAAATCTTTCGCCAAAATAACTTTCACATCCTGGAATACATTAAAAAAAAATAGACCAAACAAGAGAACAAAAGACACCGCATCTACAATGAATATCAAGAGCAGAAAGTAGAACACAAGGGATTACTCATTCTCATAAACCTGGGATGATGAAATGCAGCACAAAGCAAACGAACTAATGCTTTCATGTCTGTAGGGCTTCGGCGACACAAGCACACGTTACCTCAGGATACAAGAGTAACCGGAAAGCTTTATGTCCAATGAATATCACACAGTCAGGAAGGATAAAAGACTGACTGGTGAGTACTGAGCGTTTTAAACTAAGAAGCAAGAAAATTATATATATCTTGACATTCAACTTAAAGCTGTAGAGGAACTGAATGGATAGCAGTGTGGTGAAGACGATATCTACTTGGAACCAAATAGTTTGGTGTTTGTTGATCGAACAAGTGTACGTACGTAAAGGCTGTATGCATAATGTATCTTCAATCTGTGGAGGCTCTGTCTTGGCAGCTAAAACTGTAGATGCAACAAGCTAAGATCATTGACTTGGCACCTGAATGCTTACATGACCATTATTTTCCTATTAATCAGAGTGACACGGACAGAGGCATGCTAAAATTGTATGTATTTCGACTGGAAACGTTAAGAGGACAAAATCTAAAACACCTAAGAACGTTAACGAAAAAAATGGGGGATGAACTTAAAACTCCTTCGTTGTTTGTATATCCGACCCTCGAAAGTGAAAAGATTACAAAACCTGGGAAAGAAGCAAGGACGAAAGAAATTTCATGACTCTGTGAGAACAGAAGGAGGCACCGTAACGGTAAACCCCCGTGTGACAGGTCGCCACAAATAAACTGTTGGAAGTAAGAGGCCAATCATGCCAACTGTGATGGCTTTTGAGGTCGAAAGAGGAAGGGACACCTCACACGAACAGCAGCAGAAGTAATACCTGCAGAATAGAGAGAGAGAAAGAGACAAATAAACATCAAGAGGAACGGAAAGGGGTGGTTGAAGATATGATACCCGAAGAAAGTACGTGGCGAAAGGCTTCTAATTCTACTCTATGTAAAAAGAGATAGGACTCAATAAATAATTTAACAACGGCGCGGATGAGGACCCTTCAGGTATATGGTACAGATGCAGCTATGCAATACTCACATTCTCTGCGAAACAGATCCCGTAGAGCTCATTACAACACAGCTCAGAATAAGAAAAGGAAAGTCGAGACCTGCTTTTTATTCAGCCGAAAACTTAAGGGAAAAGAAAAGCAGCTGTGTACTGGCAATATACAACTTTAGAAACCAGAAAGATAGCTTTAAGGAAAAAGCTAAAACCCTGCAAGAGACATGAAGTGAGGCGTTAAGTCAGCTAAACCCGGAGAGGTGGTCAGGTGTTTGTGTGTTGGAGGGAAAAAGAAAAACCCCATTTTTTAGCCTCCAACAGTCCGTGCCGTCACTTCCAGGCCATAAGCCGCTGGAATTCCCACAAAAATGTTCGTATTTTCCGCTGACTGGAAGGACTGTGGAAATATGGAGGTAAAGCAAGGAGCGGTAATTGCCGGAGGCGTCTGGAATTTAAGACAAAGTAGATTCATCTCCCAATTTCGGGAAAATAAATTGGGCTACGTGGTGACTTAAAAGACTTCGCTATTCAATCCAATGATTTATCTTAAAGCTGCTGGAGAACGTATTACCTCCCTAATTAATTAACGTGAACGCTTTATGCACAGCGCAAAAAAAATACTTTATCCATTACGTAATTGATATTTTCAATTTTGCGTAAATATGCTATTTGAAATATGCTTAAACTGCTTGCGTATTTCATCCTCTCAAACGACCTTATTCCTTGCATTACTTGCTAATAACAATTAAAATTCCGAATATATAATTGTAAATACATATAATTCTAAATGAATTACGGGTCTTGTTGTAGATATTCATCTATATAGACTACCTTTCTCAAATGACAATATAATTGGAATAAAAAGATTCTACATCTGTGTGAAGGAGGGTGCATGACACGCAATACCCGAGGAAGGAATATACAAAGGAGAGAAGTGCTTTTAATCCTCTGGGTCTTCGGTCTCATTGTTCTGATGTCCATGCGCGTATGTGCGTCGCTGAAGACGCTTTCATGTCTCCGAGGCTCTCTCTCACAAACACACACACACACACACACCATAACTAACACGCCTCTTACCACACACTCCACTCGCTCACTCCTCAATGACACTCCCACGCTCTCCTCTCTCCACCATTTCACCCTGCCTTATCCTACGCTTTCCTCTCCTCCATTTCCCCTGCCTTTTATCTCCCTCTGCTCACGTATACCAAATATCTCAATTATCCTACGTTACCATCGAATCACTAAAGAAATTATGATAAACATTCCCTCAATCTAATTTTAAAAAGAAGTCATGTACAGGTAATGACTCAATTAACTGAACAAGACTGGACGAAAATCATTTTCCCTCGCTTTTCACAGTTTAATGAACGAATAGGTCTAAAGCTTTCCTCGTCCTGTTTATACGAGTCTCAAAAGTATGATAAGGGTTGTTTATACCCTCCACTCCCTAACAATGTATGCATAATGTATATACGAAATCTCTTCAGTAGGAGCTGATAAGACACGAAGAAAAGGATATTCCCAGTGGGAGACATTCCTGCAGAAAAGGGAGGTATTTGTGTACTAAAAAAGAAAAAAACGACAGTGGTATTGTATTCAGCGCCTGTTTGAATAAAATCAGTCAACCTAAATCCCTTATATTGTACCGTGCCTTCGATCATCATTCTTCATTTGCTTATGAATTTATAATCACCTTTATTTTATTCTATAGCTTTTAACGATAGCTTCTTACACTAACCTGAAATCTTATGAGAGTCGAATTGGATTATCAGATCTCTGGGGAATTCTATGATTCATTTTGTCACTATTCATCTAAGTATTGTCATATTTACTCGAAAACAGTCGCTACTAAACCTATTCGAAGTCACCTCGACCTATTTCCAAGTCACCCACTCACCCTAGTTGACACTGAACCTATTTCAGTCGCCACTCAACCTATTTCCAATTACCACTCAACCAGTTATCAGTCACTAATCAAATTACTCTCACTATTCAAACTATTCCATCAAAGTATTTTTGATTCATTTACCCTCACCCTGAGTATGCCTATTGCCTGATGATAAAAAAGTTTCACATTATTCTCCACAAAATTGGTCTCCTTTTTGAGAGTGTCGAGACAAAGATCTTGGAGGTAAAAGACAAAGTCTTAAACGCCACGAGGAGTGATGAACGAATAAGATTTCTTACGAGACAATATTTCTGAAATATGTTAAGATGACAACAAGTACAATTCCACGAGGTCATTCGTTTCCAATTTGATACCGCGAGACAATGTACTAACCCCTCAGTTGAGCCCAAGGCTAAACTGCCCTCTCTGTTTTTGCTATCAAACCTTCTCAGTCATCACCGCACTCCTGAGAGCCCATCCAAATAAACCCATCCCGAAAATTCCTCAGCTCTTAAAACCTCCCCTTCCCTCCAGTCAACGACCAGCCAACGTTAGATTCTCGTAGCGATATTTCCAGTCTTATGATCCTGGGTAGCCATTAGACTCCAACAACACGTGACAGACTCTACACGACAGGATCCTGCAGGGGGTACCGATTAAGACAATGAAAAGAAAGTTGGGGGGGGAGGGAAGGTAGGCTGATTTATCGACAGGAACAAGGTGATCCATCAAGTTACGGAGGTAAGTAGGCCAGAGAGAGAGAGAGAGAGAGAGAGAGAGAGAGAGAGAGAGAGAGAGAGAGAGAGAGAACAAGTAAAAGCAGAACAAAGTAATAACAGTCTTTGCCAAGGACCACAAAGAAGAGAACGTACAGACCTTACCTCGAGTGAAGACCACTACCAGCACACGATCTCTCACTAGGCTGGTCGAAGATGTAAAAGGCAATATACCAGCATCCTCACAATATCCTATATACCTCCAGCTGGTAGAAAAGCAATAGAGCTGCTAGACCAGAGGCATTACCACAAGAAAGGCCTGCCTCGACATGGAAGGCTATGAGAGAGGAAAGGAAAAAAAAATAATGATGTTCTTCACTTCCTTTGTTCTCTCACAACTTTGCCGACGTTATTACGTTGTCGTTTGTGTGTGTGTGTGTGAGAGAGAGAGAGAGAGAGAGAGAGAGAGAGAGAGAGAGAGAGAGAGAGAGAGAGAGAGACATCAAAACCAAACATTCCTCAGATATGGTCAAAGGACTCTCTCTCTCTCTCTCTCTCTCTCTCTCTCTCTCTCTCTCTCTCTCTCTCAGGTGTCACGGCAACACCTGGAGAGAGCGAGCGAGTGTCTCCAAGTCTCCTTCATGACCATATTACTTGAAGTAATGTTACGCCTGTTGGGTTAACTGCAATGTCTTGCGTAAAAATACGATACTATTGCACGCTTTTCCCAATTCTTTGAAATTCCCTGATCTCCATCCCATTTTTAGAAAAGTCAATGTACTTAACGATTATTTACTTAAGACATTCCACATCTTTACGAAAACTTGGAAAAAAAGAATCTTTACATTCAAAATAACTTGAATAAATGTGATATGGTGATCAATCTACATCCATCAAAACTGATCACTACAGGAGGACACTGTGAAGCCTTTTTCTAGAAGTAGCACACAAGCACGATCATATTAATCCACTTTCCCTTTTCTCCAAAAGATGGTATTAATCCAGTTTCTTCTATCTCCAAAAGATCACATTAATCCAGTCTCCCTTACCTCCAAAAGATCAACTTAATCCAACTTCCCCTATCACCAAAACATCAATATAATCCAGCTTCCCTTGCCTCCAAAAGATCATATTAACCCAGTTTACCTTATCTCCAGAAAACAATATAAATCAGTGACGCACAAGTGAATATTCAAATATGACCACAGAGCCACAAGATGATTTCTGGAAATATAAATACATCTCTCCTCCCTGCTGGATTCTCCTCTCGAACTTGAGAAATTTCTAACCATAAGCATTTTGGGGAAAGTCTAGATCAAAATTTCCAAATTCCTCGTTACCGTGTAAAGTTCCGAAAATAATACGTATACACAAATTCTACCATTTACACTGATGTATATATGTGAACAATACGCGTTCTGATTATGAGTAACAAGTCTACAGGTTTACGGTGTAAATGAGTTTCCGAGGATTGTAAGCCTTGTTCACCTACATATTATTCGACCTGGGGCGATAGCATGATTAATTACTTTAAATGCAATTTCCCGGCCTTTCAATGCGAACGTTTGTGTAAATTGACAACGTTACTTGGATGTACGTTAGCCTCATAATACTTAACGTACATTAAGGCAGAATTCGTGCTAAGCATGTGCAGTTATTGATGTCTTTTCCCCCCCCCACTCGTTCAAAAGACTTTCAATCTAATGAATTGAAAGCGTCCTAATGCCCTGTTGGAGAAATAAAACGAAAAATTCCCAAAAGCATTACTTAATATCAATAAAAATTCTGCCCATTGAGCACAAAAGAAACAAACGAGAAATTCTCTAACGCATTAATGAATTTCGACGAAAATTCTGCACACTAAACACAAAGAACAACACTAGGAATAGAGGATGTCAAATGATTTAAAACTTGTCTTCACCACAATGCAGTCCGGTTGAATCCGCTTCCAACTTCCGCTTACTCATTAGAAGAAATACCAGATGCTACATGGCTCATATGTTGTTATATACCAACAACCACAAATGAAAGGAGTCAGGATTCTATCTTATATGTAGTTCCTCTGTGATCCTTTGTCAGTCAACCATTATAAGAGTCCAGCTCCAAACATGTTTATAATAACAGAGCACATAAGCCTCTATAATTATTTTCTGAATAACACATTAAGAATACTTTATATAGGGAAAGTTATTGTAAATTCATAACCGTTTTTCTGTACAAAGCTAAGGCGTACAAACAATAATCAATTTATATAAACTAAGAATAGTTTTACATTTAAATAACATTATAATCCAGGATGATCACGTTCAAAATTAGCCTTCGCTTCTCTGATATTTCCATCCTTTCCTCCTCAGTCACAGGTAAGTGACTCATTATTCTTTGAAACTACCGCATGCTTCTCTGCCAATGAAGCATCACTGTTCCTATGAATGCGTACGATATATTTCCCCTGGCGAACAGGATACGAATCACTGTTCACTGCAGCCACTTTCAGCGCGGGAGGCTATCCATTCCCTCTTTAATCAATGCCCCGAAGAAATGTTCGCTGGCGCGTGGTAACGTAACGGAGGATATATATGACCTGCTTTTAAGAGATTTGGTCAAAGATACCCGCGTCTTCAGCGCGTTTTACCGAATTAGTATATTCGGAATTTATGAACCCATTCTATGCTCCGAGTAACATAGGATTTCGGACATAAGGATAGCGACCAAAGTTATTGTAATCTCTCGAAACCACCTTTCGAATCCTAAGTCCTTTGTCGGCCTTACAATACTTGAGCCTCCTCGGGTATATATAGGTGGGGCGTTAAGGATAATAGATGTAGGATAGATCAGAACGCCATGTTCTCTGGCCCAGGATTAATGACGACGGCCTTTTCAGGCAAGCGACTTAAACCTGTATAGGTCCTCCTCAAGGAATAATCATCTTTTCTTTTCTTTTCCTGAATAGAAAGAAAAATGAGATCCAGAAAATACTGTCATCTTTCATCTATGTTTTGATTGTCTGTTCACGGCATAGTCTGATGACTTGCGTACACCTCTTGACAATACACGATGGGGCACGAGTGTTCACTGTCCTCATAAAGCATAGCAGATTTTTAGCTTTCTGATGAATAACGAAGAACTCTGTAAACCGCGAGAATGATAGTAGACTTGGGGGTTGATCTTCATCATCTTCCTGCATGAGTAAGACTCGACAATTGTTCAGCTTTTTGACATGGGTAACCAGATGTTGAGATGTATGCTCTCTCGTGCGCTCTCTCTCTCTCTCTCTCTCTCTCTCTCTCTCTCTCTCTCTCTCTCTCCCTTCGTACTCTTACGACTGTTAGCAGCACAAGCAAAGGAAAATGGGAGGCGAGAGATGCGGGAACCTGAATTTGTGAGAGAGAGAGAGAGAGAGAGAGAGAGAGAGAGAGAGAGATCCACTCACACGAGCCGATCAAACTTCATTCTCCTTCCACACAACAAACAGGACCCAGGGAAAATTTCGGCATCGAATTCAGGGAGCAAACGCGACGCGCATGACGACGAACACACACACACTGCATTCAAAACAAGGGTGAATGCAGTACTCCTCCGTCGACATTTTACCTGTGAAACGTAATGAATTCAATCGCCACTTTCTATTTGATCGGTGTTTTGGGCAGCGTTTCCATAGTTGCACGATTGTGTTCGATGGTGTTTCTGCAGCGTTTCCAAATTTGTGCGATTGTGTTAGCTTGTTCGATGGTATTTATTTTGTCTGAAAGTTGGGTATGAATGTTTGTGTTCGAGTCTGTGGTCTGCGAGTGTCTATGGTAATGCAAAAACGTTTTCAGGAGAGACTGTTTGTATTGTAGGCTTACTCATGGGTGTATCTTTCCATACATTTACGAATTTCCCTTATTTTTGTTTAGGTGTTTACACCAATCTCATCTTTTGTTTTTTCATTTTAACGTAAACTCGTTTACTCCTTGTTCGAACCTCGGTCTTATTTCGTTCTATATTATTCTTAACTCCTCCAGTTTGTTACACAAGCTATTGTTTTACAGTAAAACGCCTTGCTTTTGTCTTCACCTTAATTGGAGTCTCTTGTTAGTTCTTTCCATGTAATATGATCTTACCTCTGTTTTTCCCCCTGTGGACGCAAGCGAAAAGCCTTCTTCTGAAAACACTTTTTTTTTTTTTTTTTTTAAACTTTGCAGACTTACGGACCTCGCGCGAGAGACACAAGAGGAGGAGAGAGGCGACCTGATGAACGCCTGAACGAACTCTCTAAGAGAAACGGACATATATACCCTGTTCAAGACATGCTAATGAGGGAAGGGACAGACTAGTAATAGGACGAGAGAGGAACAGGTCTCCACGGCTCTCCTAACACGCACTTACATGTATCCACACACACACATGATGAGGCCCCAGGAGTGTAAAACTCTCTCTCCCATAAATGTACAAATAGGTAATTACACATGTAAGACGGAGCCCCATGCCTGAAGAACTCTCTCCTCGTGCTATACAAGTATGTAAATACAAATACGCGATTCCACTCGTAAGTAAAGACACACCCACACAAACCAACTTGTACAAACACGCAAGTATACAGACAGAGACACACACATGCATACATGTATACAACGGTTTCAATGGATATATATCTCCTGGTGGATTTCAGACTAGTTAACTAATACGATTTCCACACTTGGGCAAAAGGCAACAGAATCATAATGACATCCATCGATTACTAATAATAATTTTCTTAAGAGCTCCTGCAACACCGTGTCACCGAATTGTACAGAAACCCTTGAGCATGAAGGTACAATCCTTGAACACGAAGCTAAAACCCTTGAGCACGAAGGTACAATCCTTGAACACGAAGCTAAAACCCTTGAGCACGAAAGTACAATTCTTGAACACGAAGCTAAAACCCTTGAGCACGAAGCTAAAACCCTTGAGCACGAAGCTAAAACCCTTGAGCACGAAGCTAAAACCCTTGAGCACGAAGGTACAATCCTTGAACACGAAGCTAAAACCCTTGAGCACGAAGGTACGACCCCTGAACACGACATGATGCAAGGAACGCCGCCTCCCAACAATAACAAGGGTAAAAAAATGAACGATACCCCGTCTCTCAGCAGTAAAGCTAACATGCCTTCCAACACTCTGCAACCCAGCACGAAAGTCGGGCACAACAGTAAGCTAAAAGTGAGCCGAAGCCTCTTAGCTGCTTTCAAGCTAAATACATCATTTAACACAAAAAATCTAGAATGCGCATGGTGTGCTAATTACTAGTATTTAGGCTGTGAAATAAGTTGTGTTCTCGTTATTTATACAAGCAAATGACTCAAGTTCTGATTACACATAAATCATAATCTTACAACACACACACACACACACACACACTCACACACACTCTAAACTGGCGACTAGATAATGGCTCAAAACAGGGTTCAAAATGATTACATACGGAGTTACTCTGCACCACCCAATACTACAACGAGTTACATGGCTCTATTCTAGTGCTGTTAGAATCACACAAGACTCGTGTGTACAATACACCGTCAAGGTGATAGCGAAGGCCAATACGAGGTGACTTAAAACCTTATTACAGTTCATGAATGATGACCCAAGAAAGAATATCGACACGGGAATACAACACCCTTTCGTAACATACGCCCACCAGTTTGTGAAATAAGCTCACGAAAAGACAGAAACTTATTCTGGGAATACTAATTATCGCAGTATTGTATCTCGCTTCTTGATACGAGTTGTAAGGAAACACATTAAGGTGGGAATATCGATGACCAAAATACATGTCACAAATATCTCCAAAACCAACAACTTCGGTAAATATTTTTCTAATTCATTTCTTTTTTTTCTCTCTTTCGCCAATTCTTTCATCCATTCCCGTCTCAATGCATTCCACATCGTTCCAATTCACTCTCATTTTGCTCAATTTTGTTACAGCTCGCTCCATTTCACCACATTTTAGTAATGAATGCATAAATTTCGAAGAATATAATCATTTAGAATAGAAATTCTAAATGTTATAATTCTATTTATCAAAAGGCTTAAAATAAATGTATCTTTACCACACACCATAAGACTTCCACGATTTATCAAACGTGGTCTTATAGAGCGATTAATGACTTATGAGAACTTCAAGAAGAATCAAAGAATCATTTAAGTAGTTCTAAAAGAAATATATAATTTCGAGATTTTGATGGTTTTTGCTGGTTACCTTCACCCTCCTCAGTCTGGTGTTGGGAGAAAGACCTTTTTATTTCATGACGAGGAATTCGAGTGACGTACAGGAGATTACGTGGAAGTCTGCCTCTGAAATCTATACCAGGCACACACACACACACACACACACAAACCATTCTTTGATATCTTCCACCATCACGAAAAGCATCGAAAGAGGACCCAATGGTCCGTTTCAGTTTAAACTCATTTTATAATCCTCTTGCATCCATTTGTAAGCGATACCCGAGGAGAGAGGAAGGGTTGAAGCTCTCCTGATAATGGTACGTATCAGACAGGCATTTACACTAGATTTATTTACATTATAATCTCCTTTACAGTAGGTATCATACACAATCAAGGAACACAAACAACTTACATGGAGGATCAGACAGCTAGGCACAGTACCATCAGCTTGTTGAATTTACAAATGTTGAATCTATGTTGATTTTCAAAACCTCATGGAATTTATGTAGATACAGACGTCAAAACACGTGCGGCAGAGAACCATTTCTTCATCAAAGGAAACTACACTCATCGTAAACCTCTTAAGACTGACGCGATGCCTACCTTCATCTAAGAGATGTTAATGCCACCATTAACATCCTTATGCAAATGTCTATAATTACTTCATAACATTTATCTCACGTTCCCAACAACTTCTGATAGAATGGAATTCCACCTAACAGTTTAATGTTGTCCATTGCCTTAGACAGCATAAACGGTTAATGCTGTCCATTACTTTATTTAGAAAGCAGAAAAGTTAAGTAATGCTCATTTCTTTATACAGCAGGAAATAGTTCATTGTTGTCAAATGCTTCAGACAGCGGAAAAGGTCAATGCTGTCCATTCCTTAAGACAGCAGAAAATAGTTTAATGATGTCCATTGCTTAAGACAGCAGTTCATAGGTGCCCATTGCTTTAGGCAGCCGGAGACTACATTTAAAAGTCTTGGTAACCTTGGTGTAAGTAAAAAGGTCTTTACGCGAGGAAATGTCTCGAGGGGCACGCCTTGGAGCAGGTCAGTGAGGCTGTTGGGTACAGATAGTGGGGCAGCTGAGGTGGTTGACTGAGGAGGAGTGGAGAAAAGACATCCCCCCCAGCTAAGATAATGACGGAGGCCGACGAGGGAAGAGGAGATGGGAGGAGAGGTGGCGGAGGGTGATGAGAGGGGAAAAGGAAGGAGAGTGTGGGGGAAGGAAGAAGAGAGGGTTAGTGCGCTGTCAGCGGGACAGGAGAAGGTGGAGACGGTATCGATCGATGGGAGAGGAGAGGGTTGGAGGTTATACGTGGGAGAAGGTGGGGAGGCTATTGATCGATGGAAGAAGAGAAGGTGGGGAGGCTACTGATCGATAGGAGAGGACAGGGCTGGAGGTTATACGTGGGAGGAGAAGGTGGGGAGGCTATTGATCGATGAAGCGGAGAAGGTGGGGAGGCTATTCGTGTGAGGAGGTGGTGGGGAGGTTATCGATTCATGAGGGAGGTGAAGGTCGGAGGCTGTTGGTGGGGAGAGGAGAAGGTGGGGAGGCTATCGATCGATGGTGAAAGAGACAGTGGGAGGCTGTTAGTTTGAGGGGAGAGAATGGTGAGGCTATTAGTAGGGGAGATAAAATGTAGATAGTTAACCAAGAGAAGGTGGAGATATCTAAGCAACACAAGTTGTAGATATCTAAGTTAGAAAACGTGAAGATGTCTGAGCAACAGAAGGCACAGGAGAGGTGCAGATATCTAAGTAAGCGTTGTGTAGATATCTAAATAAGATGTGCAAATTGCGAAGTAAAAGTGGTGCAGATATTCAAGATGAATGTTTGGGCAAGCATAAACATTTGAAGAACACTTACACACCCACTCGTACATAAATATCTGCATACATGCCCAAAAGCACATGTACACGCAAGCATGCACATCATTCGTACTAATAGTCATGGGTCAGCATGAGTCCACCGGAGATCGATCAAGCATGGGTTCGAACCCTGGGCATGGCTGAAGCCCCACAGCCAATCCTAGCTGTTCACTTTCCCTTTTCTACAG
The DNA here is from genome assembly GCF_036320965.1 of Panulirus ornatus. Classification (NCBI taxonomy): domain Eukaryota; kingdom Metazoa; phylum Arthropoda; class Malacostraca; order Decapoda; family Palinuridae; genus Panulirus; species Panulirus ornatus. Next base: position 14,639,901 of record NC_092256.1, on the reverse strand, counting down.
GTATTACTTTAGTTTTTGCTCCCAAGAGCTGGCTGCTTGTGTGCTCACACCACTAGCTAGACCACGCAATACTCGAAGAGCCGCTGCCTCAAATGATTATTGTGTGGCCATCAGTAACTCAAGGGAAGGCCGTTTTGATACCTGCTTCCTTTCCTACACGTCGAAGCTTTGGAAATCTCTACCTTCTCATGTCTTTCCCAATAAATATAATCTGACATTTCAAAAAAAAAGTTTTTCTCAAAAATTCGTAAATACTTTCCCTTGTCTTGACTTGTTTTATAAATCTCTCCATTTCAGTAATGACCAGGCCTAGATGTGGACTTTTGTGCATGACTGAAACCTTCAACAAAGAAAAAAAATCTGACCAATGGAAAGCAGGCAGTAAATTTAGCAGCCTTTTGAAACATGTTCAAAACTTTAAAAGTCGAATTGTTTTCATGCAATGGAAACCTATTTCAGAATCGTGGATAACAATATCAAATCCTGTAGAGTCGTCGATAATCCTGTACAAGAATAATCCCAGATAATCCAATGTAATCCTCAAATAATCCGGGATAATCACGAACAATGCCACAATGATCAGCAATCCTGGATTATCAAAATGATGCCAGAGAGCCCTCGTATAATCCTGGACAATCATGAATAATACCACAGTATCCAGCGTGGTCTCGACCGACCCTGGATAGTCGTAAGGTGATACTGGAAAGCTCCGTAGAAACCAGACCACAACCAAATAATGCCGTAAGATCCTCTGGAATCCTGGACGACAACACTAATGGCGGCAAGTTCCAGTTTCCTTGCTATCGAAGACGTCAGCCCAGACAACTCTTGGGAGTCATCATGAAAAGTGAAAAGAGAGAAAGAGAGAGAGAGAGAGAGAGAGAGAGAGAGAGAGAGAGAGAGAGAGAGAGAGAGAGAGAGAGGAGAGAGGTATATGGTGACGTCGAGATAGATTCTGTTCAAAGATCATGGTTGTCAGCAGGAGAGGAGCGTGTATACGGTCTTCGGCATTGTCTTCAGCACGTTCTTCAAGGTCTCAAGATTTCTCTCGACTGGTGATTATGAAATGACATTCACGACCTTTTATAATGATCCTGCAAGTCGTTGAGGCCATAGCCGAGGTAAACAACCAGGCAACCAGAGAAGAATGGTTAAGGCGGTAGATGATGCGGAGACAAGGCAGGAGCGGCGGGGCCTCCAAGACAGCATCATAGGTGTCGTCTCAGCCATTCCTCTTGAGGATAAGCTCCTCATCCTGACCTTACTCCTCCCCGCTGCCTTCTACCCTTCTTCGTTCCCATTCCTTCAAATCCTCCTCCTCCTCCTCTTCCTCATTCATCCCATCTCATCTTTATTACTGCTTTCTGGCTTCCTTCTTCTGTGTCCTCTCCTTCTGCTTTACTATGAAGATCCTCTTGCTTTACTATCTAGTCTCGATCTATTCGAATTAGTGATTGAAAGTATTGCTATTGTCCTGCAGCAGATAACCTCACCTTTAGTCAAATATTATTCCCACGTACTCCTTACGAGCTCTTCACCTCCTCTCTTTACCCTATGTTCCCCTCCTCCTCCACCTTCTCCTCCAACCACTCCTCCTCCTTTTCCTCACACTATCCTCGCCCTCAGCACCCCCTTTGGCGCTGTTGTGTGTGGAACTAATCACTTCCTCCCTCGACTTAGATGGCGAGAATTCAGGCAATATCGTACCCTACGTTACGACTTTAAGTCCACTGGGATTTAACTAATATTCACTCACGTCTCGTGTACAGAGGAGCGAGAGTATAGATGATAAATGAAAGCACTATTACTGCTGGAGGCAATAGTCTGAGCATCTGATCGCCCCAAGGATGGTGCGATTAGCTTGGAATATGTCCCCGAGTACAGAGTACTCTCCAGTCCTTCATGGAATATTCTGAAAGAAATCTCCGGCGTGGTAGCAAGGTTCTCGTTGAAATATTTGGGGTAAAATATGCATGCATATCTGTTATATGAAAGTGGGCAGGAATTTGAGAGAGAGAGAGAGAGAGAGAGAGAGAGAGAGAGAGAGAGAGAGAGAGATATTCTTACGATCACTTACGACCAAATCTTGCCAAGAAGCAGAGCAGGAGCGTGACCTCCGCCGTAGAAACATTTAGGGTTATGAAAGACGGAGTCGTGTGATGTAACATTTTTGTGGACTGAATGCCAGCAGCCCACGTGTGGGTCAGGCGAAGAGAAAAGAATAAGAGCAACCTTGGGCCAAAAAAAAAAAAGGTGGAACTCGACAGCCACATGAAGGTGCTAGTTCACTGCGCAGCTGTCACTAACTTTTCCGATATCCAGGAGGCTACTACCGGGAATATACCTCTCTCTCTCTCTCTCTCTCTCTCTCTCTCTCCCCCCTAAGGTCGGTGGCTGCAAAGGGGACGGAGGGATGAGGCAAGGAAGGTAGACACCACCACAGCAAAACCAGACACGAAAATACAAACCCACGAAATAACACGAAGGTCCTGCCCGAGTCAATATCGGCAGACTGGACTAAAACGGCAACTAAATTTTGCCATGCAGCCCGAATTTATATATATATATATATATATATATATATATATATATATATATATATATATATATATATATAGATTGATAGTGTGAAGAGTCAAAATTATAATCAAAAGGAAATTGATCATTCCGGGGATTCTGTTAAGAAAATGATACGCGTGAAATTCGAACTTGAAAAACTGGGAAGATTGGACAAACTGCTCGAGGTAGAGAATCCTTCAGGAGAAGGTGAAATGGTGACGGCGAGGCCTTGCAATGACAGGGTGGAGGAAAAAAAAAATGCCAGCCGAACTGACAGAAGATGCACGAACATACCAAGATGTATTGACGATCTGTCATTAGGCTGAACACCAAACCATGTGAAGCGGGCGAGGTAAACCATGATATATAGTCTGTAAGGGCCTGGTTGTGTGTACATGGTAGACTCTGGGGCGTCACAGAATTCTATACATGTGGGTTGTTCGAGAGTGCGTTTAGGGAGGAAATGAGGCCACTGCTCGTTTGTTCCTGAAGCTACTACCTTTTTAAGACAAGCAAAAGTGCACAAGACAGACAAATAGAGAGCGACGGGTGTTCGATTAGTACGAAGAAAATGTGGTTCGAGTTCAGAGATTCATGGATTTTTCAAATGTTAATATACCCACACAAGAAAGCTATCACTGTGGCTTACGCAAACATCAGGGGAAACGTAGTTTTAATTTTGTGACGTAATGTTTCAAGTGTTGAAGGATTCTGTAGAATCATACACATGTAATCTACGATCGTTTAAGAGTGTATTTGAATTCTTAGGAATTCGTAGTCAAGATCCTCTGTAACAACTGTCGTATCACATTCACTGGAAATCTACTTCACCTGAGCAGACAGTAACTCACCAGAGTTGTGTTGTAATTTCTATAAACTGGTTGACGGTCCAAATTCGTTCCAAATCATTCTGGACGTTTGTCAATTATCCCACTCCTATGGGTACTGACAGCTCGAGACAATACAATATCCACGAGGTGAACTAATTTGCATGACAGGGATATGAATATTCATGGCAAGCTTAGGCAGAGTCACGGCTGTACAACCTTATACATATCTAATCCATGTTTGTATAGCTACAGAACAATGGAGGGTAAAGTATTATCTGTTTAAACTAGAAGGTCTATGAGAATAATGATTTTTACATACGATAATTATGTGAATATAATAGTAATATCCTTGCGCTACCTCGCAAATGCAGGATATGGAGATCGAGAATATAATAACGGTAATTCACTGTGTTCATTCACTTTCTACCTCCGTTCTTCAGTTATTTTCTTGACATCAGGAATCTTATATATAAGGCAAAACGTCTTTATTCCAAATTCCTGACAGTCTGATCACGATTTATTTCATCTGTGCTCTGTCAACCTGAAGGAACTTTAGTAAACAAACTTGGTGTGTGTGTGTATATATATATATATATATATATATATATATATATATATATATATATATATATATATCAATTGTTCGCTATGTCCCACATGATCGAGTTATAGTCCAGAATGGAGGACAGAACCTTAACAGGCTCTCTCTCTCTCCATGTGTGTGTGTAATATATATATATATATATATATATATATATATATATATATATATATATATATATAATCAAATAAAGAAAAATAATTTGTTAACAGACTTAAAATCTTAGTTTTTTATATAAAAAAAAAATTCATTTAGTGCTGAATGAAAATCATACCCAGACACCAGACCTTCCATCACGACCTCAGGTAATGCCTCCGTCTAGACCCTTCAAGAAATAAATTGTACTGATGCTGTCTGCCTCATTTAAGTCGAGGGTGCAGATAGATCTCTTGAGTGTTGGCAATTACTGAACCGTAAAAAAAAAAAAAGTATTTTTTTTTTGCCTCGATAACCGAGGAATTCTTCGCTCCAGTGGTTCTCTTCTCTCTCTCTCTCTCTCTCTCTCGTGCGCTAAATGAGAACGCTGACATGATTAGAGAAAAATCCGACTCACAAGAGAACACAAAAGTCTTTTATAAGGGCTCACCTGATGAGGTTTCTTACAAGAGTATGGCCCTTTGTGGTATAATCAATATGCTTGCAAGGAACGAGAGCTTCTCACCTCTTTGCATAATAGACTAAAGATAATATATAGCCTACAAACCCTTAAATTGTTTGTATTATATATATATATATATATATATATATATATATATATATATATATATATATATATATATATATATATATATATAATCAAAATGTTTGAACATACTGAGAAAATGAGCGAGAAAAGGTTGATAGAGAATGTACGTGTCAGAAGTGGATGGAACAAGGAGACCAAATCGGTATTGGAAAGATGGAGTGAAAAAAGATTTTGAACGATCGGGGCCTGAACATGCAGGAGGATAAAAGGCTTATACGGATAGAGCAAATTGGAACGATAGGGTATGCTAGGGTTGACGTGCTGTCAATCAACTGGACCAGGGTATACGAGACGTCCGGAGTAAACCATGGAAATGTCTGCAAGGCCTTGTTTTGGACAGGTAGCAGTTGTTTCGGTAGAATAAACATGACAAATACGTATATATGCAGATGCGGCCTATCTTAGTCTCTTCCTGGCGCTGCCGTACTAATGCGGAACACGGCGATCAAGTATGATAATATATATAGCGTTTAAAAAGTTACTTCTCTTTACAAAAAGACTAACGCGCACCATGAAGTATGGCGATGTGTTCTCCACTCTTCAAGAGACGAAGGAGAGCCAAGCCAGCCGTGGCAGAAATGCGGTCCTTGACCCGAAAACCATCAAAAAAAAAAAAAAAACTGCCTCATAAATTTAATGACACAGGGGCTGGCTCCGGGAAAGACTGAAAGCGATCCGAGAGACAAGTCCACGGAACGACCAACGCGAAGGCCAACACAATGGCTCGCTCAGAGTCCAGATTTAACGCCATGCAGCTTCCTCCTCCTCCTCCTCCCCCCTCAAACTGTGGGTCTGTACCAAAGGAACGAGTGCATACACGAAAACCAACGACAACTAAAAACAATATTTGTCACGTCTTAATAATGTACCAGGTAACTTCTACAGAAAATCTGTTGGAAATCATTCCATTAAGGTTACGGAAGTTTGAGAACTTAGGCTGAACTTTGTACTGAAGCTTTTGAAGTCTGTAATGAAGTGGTCGGTAATAAGTAAGCTTCCTCTCAGTTACAGAAACTTTTAATTCATATCTTTCTCCAGGAGCAACTAGAAATTTAGAACAACGAATATTCAAACTATATATATATACATTTACCAAATACATACGAAAAGCATTAATCAGCAGCTTACGAAGACCACTTTTAGACCGTGTTAGCAGTATGACTAACAGCCTCCAGAACCCTAGCCAGCTGCCCAAGAGAAAATACTTAAAGTTGCTCATCCAAGACATAAGTGTATTTCCCTAAGTAATAACCCTCTCCCTTGAACAGATGCCTTGCTGGCCTTATGAATACACACACACAAACACACACATCACAAACACTAATTGGCCAACGACTAGCCGGCATATCTGAGGTCTTAAGCAGACGTTCGTGGAACAGATTAAATTTCTGATGAATTGTCGAGTCGTTCTTCAGGCAATATTCAGCGGTGCCTTGAAGCATTAATTAATAATATGAAAGCAAATCCCGTCCTTTCAAGCCACAGTTTATGCCATGCTGGGCACCGTTTCAAAGGCCAATAGTAACAGGAGGGCTGGAACAGATGAGAGTGCTCCCCATGATGTAAGCCTTCGTTATTAGTGCTCCCGAAATTAGTGCTTCCGTTATGTGTACCTCCGGTATGAATGCCTCCGTTCTGTGTACCTCCGCTATGAATGCCTCCGTTTGTGTGTGTGTGTGTGTGTGTGTGTGTGTGTGTGTGTGTGTGTGTGCCTCCCTCCGTTAAGTGCTTGGGATATGGAAATATAAATGCATAATGTTCTTTTGTATCACGATTCCATTGGGGAATATTCGTGGGATGAAAAAGTGCTTGGCGTTATGGAATATCTGGGCTTTGGCATGGTCTAGATTCACAACAACCAAATGGAATCCATCCGTTTTCAACTTCCACCCGTGCGAATTCCGGGACAACTCCAAACCGTAGGCTGCGAGTTGTTATTCTACTGGCACAAGCCAATTAACAAGTCACGTCATGAAAACTTAACCCTCCTAACAAGGAACATGAGGAATAGACGAACTAAGGTTATCAGTGACGTTTAAGTCCACTGAACATGCAACAACCATTTAATTCATTAACTGTACGCGATCACAGAGACTTTTTACGCTACATTAATTGGAGGCAATAGTCGAATCTATGCATGCATTATGGTGGCACTTTCAGTGACTGTCACAAGAAAATGGTAAACCATAATTATCAGTGAAAGAAAAATTAAAACTCCCTGATATTATTACTTAACTTTTATGGAGGTGATCAGTTTTAGAGTCGAAGTCATGAAATTCGCATCTAAGACATTTCTCTCTTCCTTCGGTTCGCTGCATCGTTAATAAGCCGTATTTTCTCTCGAATTAATAAATTTTCTTGTCAACAGCTGAAGCTATTGCCTTTCGTGAGTAGGTATCATTACCAGACAACCACTGAAGGAAGACTTCCTCGTCCTGTGCGCCATATGCAAATTAATTTACAACTAAGTGAAATGAATAAACAGGAAGTCACGGAAATGCCTGCAAAAATATCCAATACTAAAGCTTTAGATCAAGACCGCCACATCTCTGATATCGAGACATTTCACTAAAATGTTTCAATTCTTCCACTGTCCATTACGAGACTCAAACTTAAGTGATTAATCTGCGTTCCACACAAACCAACGTCAGAGATTAGAAAACGCACGCGAAGAATAGCCTCATCGTTCTTTTCACCGAAGTATTACACTTTGAATGAGCTCTTTGCAGACCATCTCTCATCATACGGTCGTCTAGGAAAACAAATTTGAGTAAGTAGAAGGAAAATAATGATCAAGTATCTTTCAAAAACTATCACAAATTCTCATGATGGATTATTGTCCTTGTAGATTTCGAGGACCCCCTCAAAAAATGGCCGAAACTGAATTGAAACGATAAAAATCGAATTTCCAAGAAGTGTTATTTTTACTCATCAGAGACCAGGAATTCGGCTGGCTAGAGAAATTCTCCAGTGACCCATCAAGGCGCATATCCTTCCTTATTACCATAATGGCTGCTACTTGTGCGCCCGCCAGTTCGCTCCACTGCACGGAAGCCGCTCGGATCCTAATCTGGAGAACGGGCCCCCAAGGGCAAAGGCCCGTGTCGCGCCCTAGATGTGCGACAATTCATTTCTATGGAGTACGTATACGACATCGCCCTCGGTACCCGCTATCCTAAGCAGACCTCTTATCCCCCACACACACACACACAAAAACCCTTCCCACCCACACACCCCTGCAAGTTCAGGCCCCGATGGCTCAAAGCTTTGCTCCCTCCACTTCTGACACACAAATCCCCTTAACCCAGTCTCTCTTCACTTACCTTCTCCGTACGTTTGTAGCACCTCGACCCGACTCTCTTCACAGCCTTCGAAGTCATACCCTTCTTAGTAAATCTGTTACCCTATAGTGTCTCACTCGAGTAACGCATCTCACGCTACATGCTGTCCTCAACCATGTCAATTCCAACCCCTGTCAATGGTGACTCCATTCTGGCTGTGTTACATCCTGTGGATTATGCTAATGGCCATGTGTGTGTGTGTGTGTGGTGTGCGCGATTCGATCTGAGGTACGTGATTCATATGGATTCTACTTTCATCTACTCCACTCAAAGAACTCTAGATTATATGTAAAGAGAATAACATGTGCAAGTTCCTTCCACTGTCGAGAGTTTAGGGAAGAAATTATGAAAACGAAGGAAGCGTATTAACACACTCGAGATTTCATAAATACGCTAGCATACGCATCAATTAAAGGAGGGAGAGGGGAGGAATAAATGTATCTAAATACCCAGAAGTCTTAATACTCGATAAAACAAGTCAGATTAAGAGATGGGGCATCGCAAGTTCGCAATTCCCTCGCCATGAATACAAACAAGTCAATGAATACGTATCAGTGGTAGGCACCGTGCAATGCCCTTACCTCTCTCTCTCTCTCTCTCTCTCTCTCTCTCTCTCTCTCTCTCTCTCTCTCTCTCTCTCTCTCTCTCTCAAAACATTAACCCTGCTCCTGTTGGTGGTGCGGGCCAGAAATGCCGGCACACACACACACACACACACACACACACACACACACACACAGCCACAGACGATACGATTAATGAGCCAAAGTGTTATATACCGGTAATTAAGGGATAATCCCTCGGGAGTTGCACATAGTCAAACAGAATCAAGAAGGATTATCTGACAAGGGTGTGTGTTTCACGCCTCGTTGCCGCGCCAATGTGTGTTTTCTTATAATCGTCAACTGTTACAATCTTATACAGAATTATATGAATTATATACAATGCAATATAACTTCCATTAGCCGTATTCAGTTACAAGTATGGTTATTCTGAAGAGTTCTCTCTTACGGTCTTACACTATGTCAATACAACAAAATAATCATTTGGTATACTAAGCTGCGTTAGTGAAATCAGACATTTTCTTCACACAGAAAACCATATATGAAAATACTCAGACTGGTTTATTTCATATCAAAGACACGTGCCTTTGAAAACTCGTGCACTCAAAACACGAGCACTTAAAGACGCATGTAGTTAAAAGACGAGGGTACTCAGACATGTGTACTTAAAGACACGTATACTTAAAGACACGTGTACTTAAAGACACGTGTACTTAAATACGCACAGCAACGTACGTGGCACTTCATCCACACGTGATGAATCGTGCCATTCGTTCGAACGTGTCAAGATATTTCGTTTGCACTTTACATGTAAACACACACACGTACCACAACATTACCCAGCATGCATGGACCACGACGCGAACGAAAGAATCGCATATAAGCCACGTCAAAGTACATTACTTAACATATTCATGAACTGAAAACGGAATTCAAATTAGCATCCTTATCAGGTACAGATATAATTCATTACAATTCATTGATAAGTCACCGCTCTGAAAATGGGGAGGATCTTCATTAATCACAAGTGAAAAAAAAAAAAAAGGAAAAAGGACTCATTTAGAACTTTCCCCTCGGATGACTTAACACAAAAGCCTAATTAATCAGTTGATGAGAAGCAACGACCAATATTGGTTCTTGACTCTAACTTAAGCTTTGGGAAATCCATAATCAAGGGGAAGCGGGCTTTCGAAAAAAAAAAAAAAAAAAAAAAAGTGATCAACGTAGCTAATTACAGGGTAAAATTAATTCAAATACTGAAGACTTTTCTTGCCCAAGGTCTTTAATATTGGAACCAGGGCCCCAGGTGACATAATGTTAGCCTGATCAGAAACTTCGAAAATCACAGTTCCTGCCGATCTCAATCCGAATAAATCCTTTTTTATTTTATCGTAAAAAATTCTGGCTTTTATCATACCCTCATATCGAAAAAGTAAAACCAGGATTTTTTTTCTTTTTCTTTTTTATGATCTGAACGGGCAGAAATTTGCATCTGGAACTTATGAAAACCCGAGGAACTGGTTTGGTTTGAACGAAATTCGTGATACAAATAATATTTTCTTTCGTTCCCGTACTTGGTCAAAGTCCTTAAAGCCGTAGTGTTATGCATTAGCTCATGCTAAGGAGGATGAATTGGTCATTCAGTAGTTTCGAATGAAGGCCAATCAAGTGCCAGGGTCATTCATTAAGGTCGTCCGTCATCCTCAAACTACATTCAACAAATGAGAATCTCAAAAACACTTTCTGGTGTCGAGGATGATCCTGGAGCGACACTGGGTCGCTACACTTCTAAGACAACACATGCTCTCATTCTGCCCGTGGCACATGAGGATAATACAAGGAAGACCATAGTTTTTCCTTCTTCCAGCACTCATGGTAATGTGAAGACAGTTTGAAAAGCAGACTTTAAATAGCAATGGAAATGACCATTAGTGTAATCTGTTAAGCATCAGAATTCCGTAAAATTTATAGATTCCTTTAATTTCTTAAAATTTTATAAATTATCCATACATGATTCTTTTCAATACATATATATATATATATATATATATATATATATATTGGTTTCTTCGCAATTTTTCTGATAAAAAATACCTGCACAATTACTGCTACAAAGAGGTACGAATTCATGTTTATATAATGGGTTCCATTGCTTTATTCAAACATCATACGATCTATACCATCCTTAATAAAAAAAAAAAAATATACATGCAGGACACCCCCACACGTACATATACAACGAACTGCGTTATAAATGTCTCAAAAGTTTCATGCCTCATTCTAAATCAAATTTCAAATCCCAGTTCTAAGTCACAGAGTTAGTTCTCGAGTCTTACAAAGTTTTACCAGAGGGTTCATATATACATTTTGACCCACTGGGAAGTCTACTAAAAGCATTACAAAACGCCTCCATCATAGAGTGCATTTCATATACACTTTTTTTTTGAAAAGCAATTGACTGCGTGTTCAAGCCCATTAATGGGTTGATTGGCAGTTCTTCTATATAAAGGAAACTGGAGCCTGAGAGATAATGAGTTTCACGTCAAGATATTTTCCAGTCCGTATCTATTATTGGACGCCAGTTTAGTCCAGAGTGACCACACAAGTGTGTTTGATAACTCTACTGCGTTCGTTTTGAAGTTCCTCTCGAGTGTGTGTGTGTCTTTTCTTGAATAATGCATCATCTATCATAAGTGTCTTGTTTTTCGTTGTTTATTTTTCCTCTCTTGAATTTGAGAATAGAATTTTCTATCTTAACGATTTTATGTTTTAAACGTTTAGTTACTTGTTTCCAGGCAGAAACATTTGTAATTACAGTATAAACGTTATATTCTATACGTTACATATCTTCTCTAGATGAATCAGCAACCATACTTGCCAACAGCACTGTCGCGTTATAATATGACAAAAGTCACCTCACGTCTAGTATATCCTGACTACACGGAAACTCTGTGTAGCACACCACACACTGCATTTCTCGCAAGTACAGCATTCGCCCAGTTCAGACACTCGAACCGGCAACGAGGGGAAGGGGAGGACGTTTTTGCCCACCCCCCCCCCACACACACACTATTTATGGAAGTAACGTCAATATGGCTTCTCTTTTTCCCCGCTCATCCCCGATTGCCAGCTTCCTGAGGTGTTACATGCACGGGAAAGAAAGTTAAAACCTGTACCTATGGAATTAAACCTCGTTAAATTATCATATTTAAACCATATTTTAGCACGATAGGTACCTACTCTTTACTATGGAAAGGAATGATTTGCATCCTTGCATGTCGCATCTTGTGTTACAACTGGTGGTTGGGTGTTTAGCATTTCATATAACTTTTTATCAAATTTTCCTCTAGTCAAGACCGATTCTAAGTGACCCATTTTACGGTCGCCGTGAAATTCTACTGAATCTAAATACTTGCGGTAAGTATCACCTACTTAAAGACCTCTTTGGCCCCAGGATCAGCAACTCGAACCCAGTGGAACTCTTTGACTATCCTCGACACAATCATTACACCGCCACATTACGATAATGACGATCACGCAATCACACAACCTGTGACATCTGTCAGCATAAAATGAAATCCAGAGTTAACCTCACGTAGTCTTCGGGGGATTGGGCGTCTTCAACCCCCAAAGGCCTGGGTAGTTGGGTTGGCACGTTCGACCAACCTCTTAGAAACCGCAGCCCTCAGGCCCACATAAGATCATCAGGTCGGTAAATTCATATTTTGGTCATCAATGTTGATAAACATCAGTTTACAATGAATAACTGCGTACCTGCTTGTATGAAATACAAACTATCTGGGAAAGTTACAACAGTTACTACCTCAATAACTATTGTCATCAGTATCTAAAGAACTTGTTTCTACGTATGTATTACTACTACTACAAGAACATCGTTTAATGCTCTTTTGAATCGAAATCTTCTTGGAAAAAAAAGGAATGATTTTACAAGTAGGTTTCACTAAATCTGTAGATTATAATCCCACGTATCATTTCTTACAGAGTGAACAGGGAATGATAAATAATAATGTTAATTACTACAGAGTAATAAAATAATTGTTTACACGATCTTGCAACAGGTCGAAATAACTACGAGTTAATCCATCATTCATCACATTGACTAAGGTGTTCAGGATGCGATTCACTGACAAATCTGTATAGACTATGTACCTGAGGCTATTCCCCTACGTCAATCGACACGTCCAAATCTCTCCAATTTCCGCTGAAGATCATCCTGGAAACGAGACGATGGAAAGGAGATTTCGCGCGCGCGCAAATACACACACACACACACACCTAAAGGGGGGGAGGGGGGCTCTCCCCTGACCCAGGTTTTATGGGAGCCATAAAAGATCAACATCCGTGATTCGCAAGACACGTAATAGTGAACGAATCTTGGGAGAAAATGACACGACCTCATGTTGATCTGATTGTGCAGGATCAAGGAAATACACGCACACACTAACCGAGACAATGGAAAAAATAATTATATAATTACGTTAGTGAGACCATAAGTAAACATCATTAACCTTCAGGAATCAATAAATTTCCAGCTTTATAAGGAGTAAGAAAACATTTTGGTAATAAAGAACTATATGAAAAAAAAAAAAAAAATGTCATGCAAGCTGAGTATGGATATACAACGGGATCACCTTTAACAAAGCTTGGGTCATGTCTGAGCCGTCCAATATGAATACTTTGTCTCCAACGCAACATCGGTCGCTCGTAAGTCTTGCCATAAGGCTGGGAATTGGCAGTCAAGCCGGGCTCATCAGCAGTGATGGCTCGTTACGAACCTAAGTACATAGTTTTAGATCCTGTCAAAGAGTGAAGGGCCAGAAAGGGGGAGGGAGAGAAGGAGGGTCCGTGGAGGGAGTTAAAGGTTGGTTACCGAACCCGCCTCGATACGCCAACCTAGGCTCTCTAGCCAGTGTTGACAAAAGTGACAATGGCTCGGGAGATGAGAGTGCTTGACAGGCTGAGGTTGTGAGAGGAATGATGTCGGGGGCTGAGTATGTGAGAGGGAGCCTTATTTTTTTTGAGGGGTGGTGGGTGGGTAAGATTACAGGCCTTTCGGAGGGAGGAATGTGCTTCGTCCTCACGGAAGGGTCAGAGTTAAACATCTGATGAAATTATGGCCGAATATACTTGCGTTTACTGGCGGTTAAAAAGGGAATGAAACACAGGGTCTACACATGGAGAAGCAGATACGGCTGCCGGCTGCATTTCTACATATACAAGCATAACTCCTTCGCGGGTGTAGGTGCATTAACAAAAACTATGAAGATTTGTTTACCACGACACTTTAGTAGTGCGATGATCGTGTTCATGATCGATATCTTTAAGCCACAATAAAAAACGCTCGAGACAAGTATAGAAACGACTACAAGAAACTTTGATACATCTTTTTTATACTAGTTTCCTGGTTAATTTCATGTCGCGTACTCTGGTCCCTCTATTCCTACATTTCTTGAAAAAACTGTTCGGTGTCTGCGTCAACACTTTTAAAAACTTTAAAGATGAGATCAGGTCTTTACTGTCTTTTCTCTACTTCAAGGATTAAGCTTCATATCTAAGACCTGTAGCCTTTCCCTGTAACTTGACTTCCCTACTTAATTTTGGTATCATTGTTGTTCTTCTCTGGACATTTTTTATGAGCTCTTTGTCATGCATTATGTGCGGCGACCAAAACTTGAGAAGCATAAGCTATTTCAATAATTATAATGCCTAGTGAACAACTTGTTCAATATTTCCTTATTCTGAAACTGATACATTTCTTAATATTTACCTACAGACAGACAGTTGGTCTTCTTAACTGCTCTCTTACAGACAGAAAAACGAAACACACACACACGTACATATAAAAGTCCTACAGAGTATTTCCGACTAGATAATTATCCTCTCAAGCTCTTCTTTTAATGTGCCCTATCCTCAACACATCCACTCGGGCTGTAGTTCATCAACTATGTATCAGACCCACTACTTTGTAGTCTGACAAGATCAACTTACCCTTTGTCGTACCATCGTGCTCAAGGTCGTAAAGACATTCCCAAGATGGCACCTTCGTGCTCAAGGGTCGTACTACCGTGCTCAAGGATCGTTCCATTGTGTTCAAGGGTCGATAATCTTCATTCGGAAGACCGATTCAGGTACACAGTAAACTTGGCCTCATCAGAGATGAATGCTGTTAATCCTTTTAGCTCTTACGAAGACGTATATTTAACTAGGTTCAAAACCTCCATATCACATGGGACTATGTCCCCGTGATGAAATACGTCAGTCTGATTAGCATTAGAACCTCTACTTTCAAGGGTTTAAGTTATCGTCCTTCAAGATCTTATGCCACCGTTCTCATGACCTGATGACCTCCCTTTAACAAGTCACGACTCTTTAAAGTCATCGTAATCAGGACGCAGAGTCTCTCCTGTATACTGAAGAGGTTTTATTAACACATTCCAGAAGGTAGGTAACAGTATTCGAAGGGTTGTCACGAAAAAAAACTTTTCTTAATGTTACTCGTGAACAGAAGATATTACTGTACTTAACGGGATAAAATCACCTTAATGAGAGGGGTCCTCTTATTGGACCTGAGGATCAATTCTATACACCCAAGGGACAGAGTACCCTTATTCAAGATTATGCGTCCTTCCTGGGGATACAAAGCCCATTGCTCATGTTCCTGTGGATCGTATTCTCCCGAGATTTTCGTTCAACTCGTGAGAGATGCCTGTGGTCGTCCACAGTCAAGGATGCAAGACTCTGCTTCTGTTAGTAATTTATGAGCATTCGTGCTCATGGTGCTTGTGGACGCCCTGGTTGAAGAGTAAGGAGCTGTGTCCTCACTCAAGGTGTGATCGTACACAGACTAGACAGACTCCCTGTCGTCTCACCCTAGTGACTGTGGTTGTAACGTATCAGGCTCTCGTCCCGCTGGAGTGGGGGCTGCAGACGTCGTCTTCCCACAGGAGGCTGTCGTCGTACTAAATGAGGCTGTCGTTTCCGTAGAATGTCTGGGTGGGAATGCATGCAGCTGTCGTCCAACCAGAGAGGCTGCGGTCGTACTCTGAAGCTGTCGCTCCCCTAGAGAGGCTGTAGTATCTGTGTAGCTGTCGTCCCACTCGAGAGTAGAATCGTGCTATGCGAGGTTATTCTAATAGAAAGGATGTGGTCGTGCTATGTGAGGCATCTTCCCACAGAAGCTGTAGCGGTAGTATGTGCGGCTGACATCCAACAGGAGGGTCGAAGAAGTCGTTCTGTCGTCCCCTGGACACTCGACGACGCATCCAACTTCACAAAAATATTGCGAAAGCTTCATGAAGGAAAAAAAAAAAAAAAAAAAAAAAAACGATCATCAAAACTTCTATTATACAGAGTTTCCAGTTTGGGAGGTTCATCATTCCGGGATGACTGGAATAACGAGGATGGGACGAGAGGAAGGAAATTAGGAGATCTTTAGAAGGAAAACGAGATGTGCGGATGTTCATTTGGGGGAAATAAAAAAAAAATAGATAACTCACGAATCTTTATACTTGGCCTGGGATTTTCACTGTCTTGAGATCATTCAATACCATTCAGACAGTAAGGGTTTTCGAATATTTTTTGCTACGGTAAGACTGATGGTAAATCCATCACATTCTTGGGATATTCTGGGAAGACTGATGGTAAATCCATCACATTCTTGGGATATTCTGGGAAGACTGATGGTAAATCCATCACGATCTCCGAGATATCATGGCAAGGAAGACCCCTACATCAATCATGCCATGCAGGGAAGTTTCGTAAGAGCATAAACATGCAGATTATGCCGATGTCGAGATACGAAATAATGGGAGAACTTTTATTGTGTTGATGTAAACACAAAAATATCAACACTAATAACCGAATTCTTTAACACGACCATTTGCAACAATGCAAGCAGATGGCCTCTGCTTGCATGCCTTTCCCATACAAACACCAAAAGATACTACCATATCCACTTCCCCTTTCCCAGACACTGTCTCGTTTCCCCCCCCCCCCCCCTATTTCTTTCCCCTTTTCTCCTTCCCTTCCGCCTCACTCTCTTCATCTCGCCTCGACCTTTTTCCCCTCCCACTAGACGCGAACTCCCGAAACTCAACCGATTCGAAAACTTGGGTCTAAGAACATCCTTGGGTTTAAGGATAAGGAGCCTGCCAGCCAGAGATCCTCATGGGAAGATGGTGGTCGTAGTCTCAAGTGGTTCAGCTGATGTTGTGGTGGCTTCCCCAGACAACGTTAATCAGTCGTGAGGAAGATGAAATGGAAGGTTTGCGCGTCATTGTAAACTTCCCTCGCAAACTCCTGCCCGACTTGGAACTCTCTTGTTTGCCATGATATACTGCCAGAAACCTTCACATTTCCTCAGAGGTTCGAGTGTGATACACGAGTATGACTTACGATTTAGCATGGAGGAACGCATCAGAGTATGATAAAACATCAGACTTACACAATTTCCGATTTAATAATGTATCTGACTTAACAATATACATTGCAATAATATATGATACTTACAATATCAGATGCGATAATGTATATCAAGACTCCAACTGCGAATGTCATGATGAATAAGAGTTATAACTTCGTATGTAATAATGTATCGGCTGTACACGAGGCTGAATAAAATGAAATTAACTTAGTTACTGCAACGCATCGTAATTCTGGTTTCCATGGTGATCCTTTGGAAGGTCCCCCACTTGTTATTAGGGGCTCAGGAGCAGTTATTCAGTCCCTGTATTGGGGCTGGGAAGAGCGAGTGAGTGGGAGCTGCCGGATGGGTTTTGGAAAGAGAGACAGAGAGAGAGGCGGACAGCTAGAGAGAAACACATACTTAGAGAGAAACCAGAGAGTATGTGAAAAGTAGAAACACGCAAAAAAAAAAAAAGAAAATGGTAGTAAGATACATACCAGAAGTTATCATGTATTCCTACAGAGTGGAATATGTAATCAGAGAACCCGCCAAGGGACGGCACAACAAAATCTTCAGATTCGATGGAGTGAAAGATGTGGTCGTATGTATGGGAGACAGATGACGTGATGGGGGTTGCTGAAGATTACAAGTGATCGCTAGACCATCATACATTACCCGTGGACATCTCTGTACTACATCACATAAGGTTTAGTGTCCCAGGTTTGTATATGACTAGTAGCCGAGGCTCTTGTCGCCAGTGGCGTCGACAGAGACACGATGCGTGTAATCAGTGACCCAAGTGTTGTGCTATATGAACCCAGCATTATTACACTGATGCAAACGAGTTAGCAGAAGTCTTTGAGACATGGACGACGGACAATGGGGGCGACTACGAAGACAGAACCTGGGTTAATACCAAGACCCTTATGGAGAGAGAGAGAGAGAAATTCATCTCGGCGGAATGTGTTATTGTCTCTACAGTCAGTCTCGTCGAGGACCATTTGGTAAAAAAGAAAAAACGCACACACTTCCCTGCTCCTGCGTGGCGCGCAGCATTGAAGCTGCAAGGGAGGCCCAACAAAGTGGCGGGGGATGGAGTGGGTCCTGTGTTTGAATAATTATAACTTATTATGGCGAGCCGCCGTGTCCCGTAAATCAAAGGCTGCTTACGTGTTTGCCTGGCCATAAAACCAACTTTCTGTATTAACTCGACACATCAACCAAACAAACACACCCGCTCATTATCCCCAAAATAGATTGGCTGTAACTAAAGTAATTCACCATCCACCCAATCCCATCCCACCCTCTCCAACAGCCTCGCCCGCCTGTTTTTTCGCGTTTCATGGTAATGGTATTGATGTATGTTAATATAATTACTTTACGCGATTCCCCCAACCCACCCACTCTCTCTCTCTCTCTCTTTTACTTGTTCAGCAAGGGTTTGCATGGAATAAACATGTGCTAGTGTCCTACCAGAGCTACATATCTCTATCCACGAAATTCGATTCACAAATGATACAGCCTTGAACAATCTGCAGACGCTCTGAGGCCTCTAATCTTCAGTGATAATGTAATCTTCAGAGATAATGTAATCCGGACGAAACTGTCTTCTAACTGTTCTCTCTTCATTGATCTGGACCGAAGTCACCAAGATCTTGGATCCTCTTCCCTTATGCACCGATTCCAATCTAACTACCTTTTTGTCCCTCACGTCCCTTAAATATTTACTTCTAAAATTGTTCATATTTTTTTTCCGTTTTTATTTCTATTTTCATTTTCCATTTATCGTGCTATTAGTTTCTTCGTATCAGTGTGTTAATAAAGTTTCTTTTTCCTTATTCTTTGTCAATTTACTCTACTTTCTTCCTCTACGAATGTAAAGACTCTTATTCTCCCTCTCTTTCTCGTTTACATGTTTCATCTCATCCCTTCTTTACATAGCGAGGAAAATATACTGCATGAAGTTTCTTCCTACCCATTCTCAGCATCTTTCCCCATTTTCTACATCAGCACTCTTCATGCATCACTATTCATCGTGCATCCTCATTCTTCGCTTCCTGCCATATCATCAGTGTAGTAAACCATCATCCCATGATCCATAGCTGCTCACTAACACATTTATACGTCCTTATCGACCCCGTTGCTAAGGACGTTTTATGCAAAGTAAATTTACATTTATTCTTCCCTCAACGCGTGAAAAGGTTTCCATATAATTTTTCCTCTCCTTTGTACCCAGCAGCCTCTCCGTGGGTGATGATTCCCCTCTACATCCCATGTGTACATCAAAACACACACAAGCCTCACTCAAGTCGACCAGCTGGTCTCTACACCCTCTCAACGGACAGCGAGCTGTTTGCCACATCAGCTGGTAATTGCATGTCCTCCGGGGGCCTGGTAGCCACAACAGGGGCTATTGACACGGGTCTCAGGCGTGTTTCTGCCGCGATGGGTATTTTCGACCTAAGCTCACAGATATATTTTCCCCTCATCAGATGGTGTCAATAAAGACTATGTAGAGTTAAGTCCCATATCGCCCAAGTCGCCACAGTCTTTGTCATACACTTGTCAAGTCTTCAGACGCTTTCTATGCACACCACAGCGTGTAATGACACAAATGTAACTATATATGTGTCACAGACTTTAAATTTCACCAAGACATCAAATTAAAGATTCTCGGCAAGAATTGGAGTTAGCCCAATAGTTACCCAATACATTACTAAGAGGCGCTAATGAGAAACTACATCAAAGTGGTCAAATAAGATACAAAAGGAATTAGGCGAATGAATCAAAGATCCAAAGAGGGGAAGACAGACTTGGCTGACTATAAAACAAAGTTAATGACTTGCCTGACTATAAAACAAAGTTAATGTGAGCATCTGATTAAATCAGAAGTTTGGAAGATTGGATCCCTTTGCCGACCATTAAGTGTTAACAGATAAGAGAGAAAAGTTAAGACCGTAAAAATTTGGAAAAAAAAAAAAAAAAAGGCGGCTTTACCAAGACAAAGTTCCAAGCAGGAATATATACATCATTAAGAAACGATAAACTTCAACTAGCAGGGAATGGTGGATCTTTGTTTGAAAGATGCTCCAGCCTGCTTGAGTAAGCTTGACACGAACGGACAGCCGAGGAAATATAAACAGCAAAAATGTTTATACATACAGAAGGAATGATACGAGGCAAATATTAATCATCGTGTAAAGGCAAAATATTCAGAAGACTTCGTAGAAGTTACAACGCATCAAGATTCTCTCTTGACAATGGGTACAGCAAACCTTCATTCGCACACAAACGATGACTAAATTATAACTAACGAGGACTGGCTGAATTATAGTCTTAAAAAAGACGGGATTAAACACTGTCCAATTGTTTACCAAATGGCGTTCTAGCTTCGTCTCTTCGATGTATATCAACTGAATGTTATATTTCTCTCTTGTGTCTCCCATGATGATGTGATTATTAGATGAAAGTGCACTTGGGAACTTATCGTGTTTAATTTTCCCCGTGGACTTATAGGAATATATATATAAAGTATTGTCACGAGTGCTGCATGTATCACATTCCCACCATAGGTCAGTCATGCACATGTACAGATTTTCAGCCATGCAGGTCTAATTCTTCCTGCAAACGTAAAGGGAGACATTTCACTAAATGACCATCGTGCATTTATTCTTTAACGAAAATCAAGTAGATTACAAAGTTTTGGCATCAAAAAGATTCTTCTAACCTTCTGCAGATGTAAGATGATGTTCAACGCGTACGTGTCATTATTTTCAAGGGAATTTGCGTTATGAGCGGTCAGTCAGTCAATGAAAAACGCAGTTGAAAAGCACGTTTATACGTTTCCCATACGCAACACTAATGCTTTAGTTTTTACGCATCGTGTTGTGGGAACACGTACAGTCTATGACCCCCGTGACGTAATCCAATCTTTCTTTTTGGGGTTGGTGCATCAGTTTGAGCATGGTCACAAGTGACGCTGAGATCCCCGTACATCCCGCTGGCCTCATCGATCGGTTGCTGGAACACTGGACGTCCCAGTGCCAATGGAAGGAATGAGTTACGTGCGCCTGTGGAGCCATCTAGGTTTATGGGGTATATTGCCCACAGCAGCTCTGGTGAAGAAGCCACACGCGAGTTAGGGGGGGGAGGAAGGCAGGTAACATTCCCTGTCTCATATTGCTCGCAGACTGTGTTGTCCAAGATGGACAGATGATGTTCGGTACAAGGTCATGCAAGATGGACGGGACGGTTCAGGGTTGAACATAGGTGTCTTCTAGGTCAAAGACTGGCTGTCTCGGACCAGGACCTCAGGGTTTTGCTGCGTTGAAAATCACTTGCAGCACGGATTCCCACTCTATATATCTCCCGCTGACCGAGAGAATAGTAGAACACAAGCAACAGTTAAGGTTTGATATGATAACTTGAACCTTCGAGCATCTTCAAGAAAAAAAAAAAAAAAAGTGCTTTTGGCACAAGAGCGCTTTGGGTATAGGTTATAAAACGAGTCGGTGAATCTCTTACATTTTAAACACATTCTATGCACCCCTGGCGAGATGAAAATCTTTACTTTCCATATCGTGTTCACGTTCCCTCTCTCAGAACCAACGTCTTAGTCTGGGGATAAGTAGACAAGGATTCGACTCTTCATCTTGACTGAGCGAACAAACCTCCCGAGTTTAGACCGAAGTTCTTTCATACATTTCGAAACATTTCGTACCGTGAAACATCTACCAACTTGACCAAAATTTTTCTTAAAAGGCGTTATCAAACTTAATCTACTAAATTGCACTATTAAGGAACTTCATCTAGTTGTAAAACTCTCTCTCTCTCTATTACAGTTCCGTGGAATATTGCTCTCCCCTTAAGCCTATATTCTTGATACCCACCCTCCAGCTGAACACCCGTCGTCTCATGATCGCTATTTCGAAAAACGAAAACTATTTCTATATGCAGCAGCCCACTTGGAACGATGCGCAGCTTTTGGCCGGCTGTTGCATCTGTGAAGAAAGTTAGTACAAGATTTCACTGATAAAACAAGCACTCGTGGCCATTACTGATAACTTCAGTCGCAATGTAAATGTTATGCAAAACAGCACCTAAGAAGGCTGTATATTAAGGGATACACTCCCGAGCCAACTTTGGTCCTTTATACCAGCTTTCCACTGGGGAACACTGACCAGAAATTCCTAGATCTAGGAACAAAGGAAGAGGCAAGCATCGGAGCTACGCAGCCAGACGGATTCTCCACTTCACAAGGATCTCTACCTTTGGTGATGTATGAATGAGCCACTAAGAATCATGGAACCAACGTGACACGTTGAGAAAGAGACTGAGAACAACAACATACGGGACCACGCGATTCCTCATCACAGTAGAGGCCTGTGCCCCAGCCTGAGTGGTCTTGCAAATAGGATGGGTCGATATGCTTGGTCAGACCATGAGGAGAAATCCAAGTTAGCTCGTTGTGAAAGGAGAAATCTAAGTTCTATCACTGATAAAGGAACCAAGTCAAGATTTATGATACCTTAACTCCTCTTTAAGACTATCATAAGCATTCCTGGACACCAGGATGTTTGTAAAATCTTGCCCATGATCACCCTTCTACAAACGTAGTCAGTATTACTCTTATGGCAAGCCATGCATAAAGATACTCGATCGAAAATAGATATATAATCAATTCGTCTGACATCGTCTTCATACTGTAAGCTGTTGGTTCCACAAACCTGACATACTAGTGAGCTAAGGGCGACAAGGAAGCGACCGATTCTTTGATCAGAATTATAGTAGTCATCCAACACTGAAAGAATCAAGTACGAGATCTCCATGCTTTGATATAGTGCTCCTGTTATATCTTACTGTGGGAGAGCTTATTAACAGAGCAATAATGTATACACCCCTGAAGGAACTGTCACACACATGTAACCAAAAATAAATTCAAGTACATACGAGCATATTTCTTTTTACTGGCATTCGTGAAAATCTCTCTCTCTCTCTCTCTCTCTCTCTCTCTCTCTCTCTCTCTCTCTCTCTCTCTCTCTCTCTCTCTCTCTCTCTCTCTCTCTCTCAGAGCCTTCTTAAAATCTCTTATTCACCGCCCTTTTCACAGCTTTATCACCGAAGTTCCCCCCACACACGTGTAAATTTCGTGGATCAGATCGCTCAAACATTTCAAGCACCAACAAATCCCTCGCCGCTTCAGCTCTGAAGCAAGTCATCAGTCTTCTGTTGTCTGCTGATTTTATGCATGAAGCCTCGCCGATGTGGCGTAGGGTTTTAAGAATACACTTAACGTTGTCCGCGTCGGGTGCAATCTACCTATGCTGATGTTTGTACATGTGCAGATGTACAAAGGGCCATACGGAAATACCTCACAGTGCCTCTACCTACCTAATAGTTGCTACTAGACTTTGTTATTTGCTTTGTTGTGTTTAGTGACAAAGACCAGCAGAGAATCAAACAGATTCCTTCCCCAACTCACGTATGGCCACTCTGCTCAACATTCTCCTTATCCACAACACAACAGCTAAATGTGTAGAAACATGAATACTGACCATCATGACTCTCTTCAACCGTCTCCCGGACCTCTTCCAACCGTCTGGGGGAAAAAGCTACTGTAATGCATCAACTCCACCACCGTCATCTCTTACCACTTGATATCCATCGTCCCCGAGTTGCAGTACGGCACCACAACTGCATCGCTCCTGACCATTCTCGTAGAGACCTATGCACAAACAGCTCCGTTCCAGCCCAACCAACATGAATATCATTAGCAATTAGTAGAAGAACGTATATAATAACCTCAACCCTAATTAGATTTCATATTAAACTACACCCTAATTTGTAGCGGGAACTTTTTAAACTCCCCCTTTTCCACCTTTTCATATATCCTGTGTTAAAGTTATATCTACATCCTCTAAATTTTACCCCGTTGGCTACATTAGCCTTGACAATATTTTCATAATCATTACTACTACTAATACTATATATTATCATTACTATATATCGATACAATCATCATTCCAGACTGAGGGTTTGAGACAAACGGACACACAGACCAGGAACAAAGGTATGCACAAACTCACAACATTCCTGGCAGTCATCAAGGAAACATTTGCCGGGCGGCTGGTCGCGGCGCACAAGTTCAAAGGACATCTGTGCGTCCCCTCCGGAATCTCTTTGTAGCAAGTGTAGTTTTCAACGGACCATAAGACATAGGCAGGAATTAGAAATACCCAACACAGGAGGAATGAAGCTGACAATAAACGTCGGAGGGCGTTTTCATCGCAAAAAGTATAGCGAGCATTTTTTTTTATTATATGGATTAATTTCCTGTTTAATAGTACGAAATGATAGTCAAATTGTCTTCCATTTTCAGTGAAATTGGCTTGGCTTCCTCCCTGTAACTCTCCTTTGTCTTCCTATTATTTCCCTTCCTTCCTTCCTTCCTTCCTATTCTCTCTCTCTCTCTCTCTCTCTCTCTCTCTCTCTCTCTCTCTCTCTCTCTCTCTCTCTCTCTCTCTCCTACTCTAGTTATAATATATGGACCCACTATAAGGCAAGCCTTTATCTCGGCTATAATCACACCTGATGCACGAGGAGGAGGAGGAGGGAAGGTGGTGGTGGTGGGGGGCATCGTGGAGTAAATGGGTGGTTTGGCCGCTGAGGGGAGAGTGGAGTGGGGGACAGAGGGAGGAGGAGTGGGTAAAGGAACAGGCGAGGGAAGGAGGAGGAGGAGAAGGGCAACGACGAGAGAGAGAGAGAGAGAGAGAGAGAGAGAGAGAGAGAGAGACGAAAAGGAGGCACCATCCTCATGCTGTATGACGAAAGGGCTGGGATGATGACGAAAATAAAGGTTGTATTATGAGCGATAACGAAGAGAAATATATGATGAGGGGCTATGGAAAGGGATGGATGATAAGATACATATATAATGAAGGACTGGATATAGATATGACGACAATCTGGAGACCCATAGTGATAATGTAGAGCTAGGTGATGGCGATACAATAAAGGAGTAAATAAAGATAAATAAGACGCAGTAACAGGATGACCGGCGCAAACAACACAGTTGGCAGAATTCTGATGATTATACGTCCGAGTCAACAATGACACCGTAATGAATTCTGAGAATATTCTGACTCGTCTCTTTGATGTGATTTTCGTGCCCAGACAGACTCCTATACAACAGCAGCAGCAAAGAAAGGGTCCAGCAGGAGCCACAATGGGCTGGGAGATCTCACAGTGACGGAGCTGTGATGCAAGATTCCGACATAACATCTTTATGTGATGAGTCCCCTCGAAATACTTCTCGCCTGGGGCCGATGCAAATCTTGCCCACAAGACGTGAGATTCAGATACATATCCTCTCATGTGATGCAGGAGCTTCATCCACCTCTTCCATATGATACGAGGCCGAGACATACCGTCCCATGTACTGAGAAACTCCAACATGTATGTGATGTGGGACTGACACACCTCATGTGATGTAGGACCTGGAAACATCGTACGTGACGTTGAGCCCCTGAAATCTCCCCCCACTATATGCGGCCCGACATATCTCCCTATATGTGGAACACAAACGCCTCCTTATGTGATGTAGGGCCCCAAAGCATCTCATCAGGTGATGCGAGACGTTGACGCATTTCCCTATGTGATGCAAGGCTATGATACACTTCCCCATGTGATGTGGAACTCGGACTCATCTTCCCATGTGATGGGAAATGTCAAAACATCTCCTCGGGGGATCCAGGAATTCGACATGCTCCCCTACGCAATATAGGGCCCCGAGACGCCTATCTGTGTAACATTGGGCCTTGACATATCTACCTCTCCATATGATGCGAGGCCTCTGACCCAACACAAAGAATGCTCTGCTCCCCCCTCCCCCCCTTGCTGTGCCTAATGATACAGACACACCACGTATGCCAACGCCTCGTATACCAACGCCACGTATGCCAGATATAAGCAAAATATTCTACGAGGGACGGAAGCGTAACGGAGATCGTAATTTGTGATATCGTGAACTTCTCTTCTGAAAACCTTTGACTCGTTTACTGTAGACCTTTTTTCTTTTTAGTGCTAAGTATTCTTTCATTTGCATTATGATTTATCGGCGAAATATTTCAGGGTGGAATTCATATTCTTACAGCAACATAGTGAAAGGAAAGATGAACCAAAGTATCGCTGAAAACAAAATATTACCCAAGGAAGGTGTAGATATGAAGGCATGTACCCCCTTTTTTCAAACTTATTACAAAACGTTTTCTGTGTAAATTTTAAGGTATTTACCCTTTTCTTTGTAACCTTACCGATTTTTCTACGTAAATACTATATCTATCCGTGTCTATGTCAACCATGCTATTTTTTGTGTGTAAACGCTAGTTATCTATCCTTTTCTATGTAAACATTACAATCTTTTTTTCAACTTGTGAAAATTTGGCAAATTATCTACCCTCCTCTGTGTAAACTCAAAACCATCAACCCCTTTGTGTAGATGCCGTTATCTACCCTTCTCTGTGTACTCCTTAAATCATCAACCCTTCCTCTGTGTAGATCTTATCTACCCTTCTTTGTGTAAACCTTACATTATTAATCCTTTTTCTCTGCAAATTCCATCGTATATCTCCTCCCTTGCAACTCTCATTAGTCATCCGTCTAGTGGTGTGGGAGGCCCCCCACATCCAACCCCTCCACAGCCACCAGAGCCTCCCCAACACCAACACAGTTTCCCCAACACCACCACCCGACTCTTCATCATCCCTCCCTCCCACTGGTGTCATTACCCAGCATGCCTCAGGTCTTAACAAGGACACAACCCACCTCAAGACGAGAGGCTAGATTATCTCTCCTCAACTCCCTCCCAACTACCCTCCCTCTATCCCCCTATCTAAACCCCTTCCCTCCCATGTAGCTCCCTCCTCTGCTTCCCTCCTACCGAGCGCCCCTCATCGGCTGCGTCTTCGCTGGAGTCTGTCGTGGACGAGATGGTCCCCGGAGGTTACTGTATATTACGTAGCCTGTGGGCGAGGAAGGTGGACAGGGAACAGACAGGTCGAGGGAGGGCGTACGAGGCAGATGTGAAGGTAGGTGGTGAGGGGAGGAAGGAGTGCGGGGAAGGTGACGACGGGAGGAAGGAGAGCGGGAGGTGGTGAGGGGAAAGAGGTGAGGAGTTAGAATAAAAGAGAATACAAGTTGTGATCAGAAAAAAAATGAGAGAGAACGGAAAGGAAAAAAAAATCTAGACAAGTACCTACGAATTCTCGAGCACCTACAACGAGATTCTGCTTCGGGAGAGAGAGAGAGTATATACAATCACTTGCTTTTCTACGAGACTGTCAGAAAGAGAAATTGCGCGCGCGCGCGTATCCCTCGTTTAGGTCTCTCTACACCAAACATTTCTTGTGTTTAAACCCACTCACAATTCTAGTGTTGTCTCCCGGAAGTTCTTCAATGATTTCATCTTACCTGTGTTTGATGACCCGTCTCGTCCAAGCTTGACAACATCTCAGGCAATATCGTGAATCCTGACATTGCAAAATCCTAATCAGTTCATCGCCTTAAAGACAACATCGTTAAAGAATCATTGCAAGTGGGAATTCTAAGTGATCACAGACCTTAATTATCTTTTGCTTTATAATAACTTGAACACCGATTCCCAATCCTATCTTTTAAGACTTACTAGATACCGTAATTCGATTCAAAATCCTAATTGGGATTCATTAACATTACCGTAATTCGACTCGTCTTAATTGGGGCACGTTAATTGGGATTCACTGATATTACTTTACCGCGATATGATTCAAAATCTTTTTCGCTCAAGTCGTCTATTCTTCGTGGCCCAAACACACGCACACACTCACGAAGCCGATTTTCGTCGAGGTTCCCCACAATGTTGTCCCTTTGATTGGCCTCGGATAACAAGGCTTTAAACTGGGCATCTATTGAGCCTAAGAGGTTGTTCTGACACTGACCGGCAGTAAGGCGTAACTCACTCTCACTAAGAAATCTCTCATTTCTGTGGTAGCTATAAGCAGATCCTATCGATCGAACTGCTCTGGGTAAGAGCAAAGTCGTTCTCTGTGGGTTGTTCTTTCTACTTATCTACGCCAGTGATGAGGCTGGGGCCAACACCCGGAACTCTATCATTCCAATTAAGGTCGTTCAGACGACACCAGGGAGAGGGATGATCGTCCCTCTGTGAGGAGGGAGAGCCACAACACTCATCCCTTGTGCTGAAATTTTGATCCAGTTACATTATCCTCGGTGAACAGACGGGGTGGAGAGAGAGCGGGTCATATCCTCTCCACTCCTATGCCACTCCACCATGCAACGACACGAATTACATTTCACAGATAATGTTTTTAATATGCATGAAATTCCCCGCATGACTAGATGTAATTACCCACGGGAGATTAATGTAACTAACTGAATCACCATAGATATAAGGTATGTCGCCCCCAGCACGTAACACAAGTGCTATATATACGTGCGTATGTGTGTATAATATATATATATATATATATATATATATATATATATATATATATATATATATATATATATATATATATTTCGTTAAGCAATAACGTTAACCTTAGCGTACGAGGACAGGCAAAGCTGGAGGGGATACATGCACATGACCGACTGATGGCTAACATTAGACCAAGTCTACGGAACCAGCAACCACTGTCTCACTAACGCATTACTGAGCTAATCGACTTGTTAATCATCTCTCTCTCTCTCTCTCTCTCTCAATAAAATTGGTAAAGGATCAGTTTCGATTTCCATGGATAGAAATTCAAAAATTCTCTCTCTATGAAACACGATAACTCGTGCATTCATCATTTTTCACTTGTGGATGGAAAGGTTGTAATGATGGAGCTTTCATTTCAACGCATTTTTCCTTCTTCCTCCGGTGAAGAGAACATGAAATTCTCATCTTCAGAGGTTTTACTTCTCGTTTCAGAGAACCGGAATCATGATTGCTTGCATAGTTAAATCCAAGTGCCTTATGGCTGGCAAATACGCCTATTTCGGAGGAAGGTGTGCGCGCGTCGGGGTGCCCGAGTGTGGGTTCGTCTGCCTGCGTGTGTGTGTGTGTGTGTGTATTTCTGTACGTGTGTTCATGTGCGCGCGAGTGATTACCATTTGTGTATTACAGGATATAGAGTCATGCACTCAAAGGATCATGTCTCTAGACCTTGTATAGCCCCCAAGAACCATTTTCCAAATGAGTCCTGGAGCTACCATCCCATAACCCAGAGGCTCCTGCAAACTCAGGGCTGCACTGCGTTTAGTAGCAGGGAAAGGATAGACTTTTACACAAAAAATCCTTCGAGGAGAGGGTACTCTGCTCCAACTGAGGACCACACACACACACACACACACACACACACCTGGTATAACCTTGGATGTGTATGTGTGTGTGTGTGTAAACTTAGAGATCTTTTTCAAATTAAAAGAAAATCCAATTTGTTGCCAGAGATCTCCTAGGATCAGGACGTGTCGGCGTGTAATAACATCTGCCCCCCCTCGCAAAAATACCTATATCAGCTTTATCTACCGTCAGGCAGCAGCGTAAAACTGACGCACGTTTATTTACCAGCGTGTGTGTGTGTCAACACCACGCGTTTGGTCAAGCCTGCTCGCCGTCCGCCATAGCGGCTTAGAACCAGCAAAGTATGCTATTAGCTTTCAAGCGAGCAGACATCGCTGAAGATTACCGAAGAACTGTTCCTTGAATGTATGTGTCAATAAACAAATGGCATCTGTTCCCGGTCAGCTGCTTGCAAAACGGCAGAGAGGCAAATAGAGGAACATCCGCCACATTTTGAAGTTTTGAACCTTATCTTTATCTTAAAGTTTTGAACCTTATGTTTATTTCAAAGTTTTGAACCTTATGTTTACATCTATATCTGTCTATTCCACTTTATATTTATGGTTTGGTAATTACCATACGAGCACGATGCAGTATTTTGTTTGTTTGGGAATGGAAATCTCACTAAAAGCAAAAAAAAAACAGAGTTCGAACAAGGGGAAAATAATCAAGGGATTTATTTTTCTAGTCTTTTTTTCGACAAACATTTTTTTCATGTTTTCAAGTTCCAGAAATTGCCTTTACGACCAGTAAATTGCGTTCGCTGTGGTGTCATCAAGGTCGCTTCTTCCCATACACAGGAAAACGAAGGGGATATCCTGAGGCTAAAGGACACGGGGCCCAAGATGAGCCATACAGCCATACTGCTTCCCATGTGTCGTCGAACTTATGGACAATGATGGCTACCTCTGTCTTCGCTCTGTCCCCAATCAATTACTCCCGACAATTCAAAGATAAAATACGGCTTTATCCCAGAATTTATTTTTTTTTCTCTTCACAATTCATTAAACAAAGAAATATCGTCTATTTCGTAAACCTTTTTATTTTTTCCCCCTCGACCTTCGTCGACTTTCCTACACCGAAATCGATGAATTTTCCCATTCTTTTCCCCCGCGTCCTTACGAAAATCTCTTGCTATTCCCTCAGAGGTTAGCAACCGGGTCATCCCATGCGGTTTTCTAAATCGCCCTTCTGTTGCCTGCATAATTTCCCAGTGGTACTGGTAACTGTACGTTATATAATTCTTTTTTATAAGATGGAGTTATCAAATCCGCACACTTGTTTCGGAGACACAGAAATTCTTCTATTTCAACGTAATTGTTGCCAATTTTCGCGGGGTTTCCTCCTGCTCTGGCGTGCCATCACTATACATCTTCAGGAAACCATTAAGGGATCCGCCGCATCCAGAGCGATTTCATGACACCGACATCGAAGTCCTGGGGGCCGCTGCCCTCGCACTATAGGTGCTGCTGACGCGTCTTGCACAAAATGAAGATGGAGACTCTGTCAGCCACCAAATTTGTTCGCCTCCTCCCTGCTTCATTCCCCCTCCTCTTTCACTTCCTTTTGCCACGCCATCCCCAGCGGTCGGCCTCTCTCTCTCTCTCTCTCTCTCTCTCTCTCCTGTATCTAACACACAAGGCACCTCAGTTCTTGGCACCCGCATTAATGTACTTTAAATCAAGACAATCATCATTCCCATCACCCGTATTACTGTGCTTAAGACACGAGAGACCACTGTTCTCCGCACCTATGAAGGTCCCACACCGCCTCGAGGTCTCAACATGTCCCTTTAATTTTACTCTGCCTCACCACACCCACATCCCCTCCTCCCACACGCCTATACGGATGACGTCACGGTTTAGTCTCATGCCTACGCAACTGTCCATTTCTGAATCCCCTCGAGCAAGACGGTACGATCCTTGCAAACGACGGTACGATCCTTGGACACCACGGTACGATCCTTGGACACCACGGTACGATCCTTGAACACCACGGTACGATCCTTGAACACCACGGTACGATCCTTGAACACCACGGTACGATCCTTGAACACCACGGTACGATCCTTGAACACGACGGTACGATCCCTGGACACAGATTCTTGAGGATGGTGCAATCCTTGAACACCAGAATACGATCCTTGAACACGACGGTACGATCGCCATGAGCGGCATACTACGTCTCTTAAGGAAAACCGTACGATCCTTGATACAACGGTGCGAACGCCTCAAGTAGAGGATTATGTCCCCTTGAGCAGGACGGGTGGGTTAATGTCAGGTTGCAGACCAGACCATCTTACTCCCAAGCTTCATCAACAGGTTAAAGTCTGCTAAAGAAGTTTAACTGCTCTATGAATTAAAGCTCACATCCACATTTACGAGACTGGTAAATGCTTATCCCAAAAGCTCTCTAAACTTCTTTTATTTAGACTTTGTAAGTTAATTCTGGTAGACCGTTCGACGCGGCCGTTCCTCTTCATCAGTTTCACGTCAACTACACACTTCTGGGAACCTCACAGTCACTCTGACACTAGCTCTTCCAACCTCCAGAAACCCACTGGAGTTCCGGGTTATTCCTCCGATCTTTATACTCGAATTTCGCTTTTGCCGTGAGCTGCTCCTGCTCTTCCTCTTTCAGCGTATTTTTCCTTCCATTTCGTGTAAGCTTCCTCTATATTTTTGACGTATCCTATTCCTTTATTGTTGTGTATAGCTTTTTCCACGCCAATATTTCTTTATTCTTTTTATTCACAGACAATGAACATTGGTCACTTTATATCTGTTGTTCTCTACCAGTTTTCGTCATATATGTATATATATATATATATATATATATATATATATATATATATATATATATGCCTTCCCAACCCAAAAAGGTCCTGCAGCACTTAGGAAGTAGGCCACGTCCAATGCTCGGGATCACAGCGGAGTGACCGTAAGAAAAGGGATGTTCCACCATAGTGATCTCAAGGGCAGAGACAGATGAACGTATTGATCAAGGGACGTGATGTTCGCTATATTGATCAAGAAAAATGATAGTGACCGAACTGACCTCATGGGAAGTGATGGTGATTATAATGATCAAGGAAAGGTATGGTGAACGTATTGATCTCAAGGGAAGAGAGAGAGAGAGAGAGAGAGAGAGAGAGAGAGAGAGAGACGGTGACCTCATCGATCTCAAGAGCTAAGACAGAGTCAACATTGACTTCAAGAAGAGAGAGAGCTCACGAATCGATCTCAAACGAAGAGATATCAACCGTATCGATCTCTTTTTAGTGCCATCATCGGCAGCCACACATTCTCTCGTGCCTTAATACATCCCAAGACAACGGTCTAGGAAGACCTCCCAAAGCAGCCACGATTCTCTTATGATCACAACCGACATTTAAGCCTTTCGGTCTTTCATCGTCCACTAAGAACACAATCGAGAAAGCCTTTCGGTCTTTCATCGTCAACTATGACCACAAAAAAAGACATCTAAGAAAGCCTTTATATCTTCCATTTTCCCCAGTATTATCACAACCGATATTTGAGACATACTTCGATTCCATTATGGTTAAAAATAGCCCTTTCCAATTTAGCAAGGTCTGCCCTTCTCCTATTTACCGTTAGCCTCAATCGAACACACTTTTTTAAAGTTTTCATTATTGTCGTACAGCTTAAAACCAGGTTCCTGTAATCTTCGAACTTTTTAGGCTGTTTTGTTTCAAACATAACTATCTCGTTTCCTTTCCTATAACGCTTCAAGTCCAATTCTACCCAATTTCAAAAATGTCATCAGCCATATCTATCTCTTCTTAATGACTATTATCCAAAATTCTCTCGCTCCTTGTCGCTTTAAATTCTCTTCATGTCCTAATTACAAACGCTCCCTCGCCATAACGTCAAATTATAACATCTTCCAGATGTGTCTTCCATTAACGCAACAGACGCCAGACAGTCTCTCTCTCTCTCTCTCTCTCTCTCTCTCTCTCCACTTCACGTCCCAGCCACACCTGCGCACTGCCACATCACCGCGGCTTCCTAAGGCGTCCTTTTCAACTCTCCTTGCCCCTCCACCCCACTCCCCAGGGGAGCCCATCCAGACCCACGTCTCCGAGGCAAAAATAAAAAAAAGAAGCCATCCCCTGGTTGGCGAGGCTGATAAAAAGGACGGGAGCTGTGAGAAAAGTGCCCGAAAAGAGGAACGAGACTAGGCACCGATGGAATGAGAGGGAAACGAATAAACGATGGAAAGTGATAGAATGATGATGGAACACGAAGGAGAAATGAATGATGGAAGGTACAGACAGACGATCTAAGGAACAAGGCCAGCTAGAGACTGATGAGCAATGTGTTGCGAGAGATTAATGTAATACAGTAAATACAAGGAGCGAGTGCTCTGCACGCACACAACCTGAACTTCAACCGATAGGCTAGTGCCAAGCAATTTCACCATCTTGCGACACCGTCACCTCCTGCCACCTGGAATCTCTTGTCCCTAAGATGAAGCACACCATCACAGCCGCATCATAGAGCCCATCCGAGCACATTAAGAAGTGCCCCACTACCCCACCACGGCAAACATGAACATTAATCAATGGACTGTATATCATCCTTAACAGTCATGTTTGTATCAAGATAGCTTCACTCCCTCCCCCTTCCACAGCGCCCTGTTTACTGCTACACGTATTTTCTCTGGATATTTTTACCACCACCTGGCAGCAGTAAACTCAATAACCCGCAATTAAATCAAATATATATATATATATATATATATATATATATATATATATATATATATATATATATATATATATATAAAACCTTTGTTCTTCATATTGTGATCTTCGACTGTTCGTGTGATCGATACCTCTAGTGTATTTCAAGAATAAAGTGAAAATCAACGCAAGACATTTAATCCTCGCTTTATCTGATGAAGCAAAACGTTCTGTAGGAAAAAAAAAAAAGGCAGAAGCAAGTTGGTGTTAAATATGCACTGGTCTTTTAAAAAACGGTGTATTAAAGAAAATGTTTAGCCTGCTTACACAGACTCCGCCTGCCTGTGGTTATAAGTCAAAGTCACCTTAGACGAGGCTGTATCCTCGTCTGTTCAAGAGAAGAACAGTCTCGGCGAAGAACTTCCCACTAAGTGCTATTATCTATCGAGCGTATAACATGGAGGTAGGATAGGCGTAGGTATCTCTACCCATCATCTATAATCGTCATATAGCGACGCAAAAATGACAATCGTCGCACCTTTGGATAAAATGAACAACTACAAATTTAGTACAGGCTGGCTGACTGCAGAATTAGTTGTACCGTCCTACATTTTTCAACGCGTACGGCGTCTTGACTTAGTTTTCCTCCGTTTTATGTCCTTCTCTTTTTATGTTGGTGGTTGGATGCTATTCTGAGAGCCTATAACTTTGCTAGAGGCTCGTCTTCCCACCCAGGGAAGGGGTAAAAAAGTCTTGGAGAGTCAAATGGAAAGTTAGGGGCACAAAATTGTACTTCAGGGGAACCCTCTCTCTCCGACGCTGTTCCAAATAGGAATGGAAACTTGGATATATATCTATATACAGTCAAAATGGAAAAGACCGAACATTTATTGAAACAAGACTTGAAACATTTATATACAAATGGAGAAAATGCCCGAGAAATCTTCGAGTGAAAGGATATTCTACTTTACATATCTTAAGGTTTGCGCAAAAGACCACGGTGGTGTTAATTTCCGAGAAGTGAACGGATTTTAAGCTACAGAGGTGGCAGCAAAAGTAATAGTGTAAGAAAACGTGACCGGTAGAAAATTCCAATCAGTTTGACAGGGACTTCGTCTTTGGTCAAACGCTGGAGAAACGTAGTCAAACGATCTTGTCCGGTGTTGTGTAGGCGAATTGTGTAGGTCGCTTGTCCCGAATCATAAGGAGAGCTTTAGTGATATCAAGATCCCTTGTATTTCTGAAGTGTTCAGAGCATTTTGCCGAATATAGCCCCATGTCGTCTTGTTAGTCTGGTCTCCAGTTAGCTGTTCCACGTGCGGATTTGGGGTATCTTTGAATACCTGTGCGTGTGTGTAGTACTGGTAATATAGTACCAGTGGCTACCCGCCGCCTCTAGTGAGAGAGAGAGAGAGAGAGAGAGAGAGAGAGAGACAGAGAGAGAAAAGGAAATCTGGAATTCTAGCGTTGGGGTGGCCGATGCAAAGCAAAGAGAAAAAAAAAAGTATGTTGGAGCAATGAAGATGAATTTCTTTAAGAGTTAGAAGACCCAGATGTACACGATTCATGCCTTTCGGGCTATTAATGTTAAATGCAAGGTTGAAATTTGTCCTGAGAAGTGTGAAAAGGGCTTAGTAAATGCCCTAATGATAATGTGTTGAGTAGAAAAAAATATATATACAAAATATGTAAAGTCTGATACAAAATCAGAGCAAACACATACGACAAATAGATCTGATCGTTCAAATACAAATTAGTAACCATTACTGAAGTTGAGCAAATTTTATGAAATTACTATCACGCAACGCTGAAGATAAGTGGTAACTTTCAAGAAAATATATATCAGAAGTTACGATCTTAATGTAAAGAAAATCATGAAGCAAATAAGATTAACTTAAAAAATATTCCATATTTCGATAAAATCGTCTACTGGTAAATCGGGAAGATCAACTAGACAAATATAAAAACCCCGTACATATATCGGCATCGAAAAGCACAAAAATGAATGATCAAACGTAATGAAATATGTAAAAAGAAAAAAAAAAAAAAAAAAAAATATATATATATATATATATATATATATATATATATATATATATATATTCCAACAAAATATGATCAAAATCATGAGTGAAGTAATCTTGTTGCTTGAGGGAGCAGTCCATGAATAACAAAACGATCCTTATTATTTTTTTCCACCACCACCACCATCGTCCCACTCTTGAGTGACGCAACAGTATAAAGATTCCACTGGGATAAGAGGAATTCGATAGAAACCATCCCACTTCCCGTGTAAAGAAACGGTTCTTTAGAAATGACATTAAAATCGAAAGCGCATGCCTTAATGCACTATGGTCTTAAAACAGATAAATTACACAATTCTAAGGGAACGTGATGATACTTTGGGTATATACCTTAAGTAAAGATAAGAATTAGACGTAAAGATTACTTAAAGTTAACTTAAAGGAAGTAAACGTAAAGCTAACTTTAAACATCTCTCAAAGAGTCCTTTCCTCCCAATGGAAATCCCTCCTTTCACCTACGCAAAGAAACAAGCTACAAAAAATAATAATCCTAAGTGAAAATTAGATCTAAACGTAAAGCTAGCTTAGAAGTAAAAGTAAAGCTAACTGTAAAATAGCTCGAGTCCTTTCCTCCCAACGGAAATCCCTCCTTCCACCTACTGAGAGAAAGTAGCTCAAAAAAGTAATAATCCTACAAATAAAAAAATTACCATCCTCTAGGAAAAAAAAAGGAATCTTCCCACTTAAATAGAACAAGCCCTACTCGAGTTACCAGCTCTCCACTTGTGATGGCACAAGGGTTGAATGACGTGGGCGCAGTCTTAACCTTAGTTCGTCCATTATGTACGACCAATTTTCCTCTCCAGCGAGCTGAAGTTCTCTCGGGAGTTCCCTAAGGGTATTTAGGAGGATCTGGGGGTACAGCGACAAACCCCTGAGAGAGAGAGAGAGAGAGAGAGAGAGAGAGAGAGAGAGAGAGAGAGATAAGGTCTTTAGAGCGGGTTAGGTCTCCTTGGTTGTGATGAGAAGATTGTAGGGTATTAAGGACACTTAGAGATGGTGATAATGATTCTAGGGAATAGTTTAATTACTCTAGATATATAAACACTATTAGGACACTAAGGAGATTGTCAGAGTAGAGAGATATTTAATCGAGGTAGCGAAAATGGTACCAAGAGTCTATGAAAGATTCAGGACGAACTGGGGTCACCATTAAGGAGATTTTGGGTAGTGGAGACTGTGGAAATGTTAGGTATAAAAGAGACTAATCAGGATAACGAAAGAAGTTTGGAGGTTAGTGAAGACACTGCTCATTGTTCACAGACTAGGAGGACGGTGAAGAGATTAAAGTTAATGAAAATGCCCAAAAGGGTAATCAGAAATATGTCGATGGCCAGAGGTTTTAAACTTAGGGTCGGATTCGAACACAGGGCAAGTGGCTACCTCGGCTGCATGAAAGGCTGAGAGATATAACACTTCAAATCAAGCGTCACTACTCTATACAAACCTATCAACTCTAAGTTAGCAGGTATGCTAAAGGAACATTGGGAGTGATGAATAGACTTGTGCCGGGGAATATTTAGTTCTTTAAAAGATGATCCACGACCTTACCGAGAAGACAAGAGGAAAGACGAAGGAGACCTGGAAGACTGAAGTCAAAAACCACTGTTATACCGCAAGGGTCGTAACATCGGGCTCATGAAACGTCCCGTCGTGGTCAATGGTCATTCGTACCTTCGTTTTCAAAGACGTTATCCAACTTCCTGAAAAGATTACATCGTTGCGCTCAAGGCGGTTCATCACACAAAACGTCAAATTACCCATCGAGACGCATTACAAACCTTTAAGGTTACAGATTTTAGTGGTTTAAAAACCACAAAAAATATCTATAATTCTGATCCTGACTGGCAGTGCTGCCATGCTACCTCTTTACTCTCTCCATTACCAAGACTCCTCACAACCCTGGTGGACGAGGGACTCTTCTACCAACAGCATCTCAGCGACGAAGTTAAAGCATCTGAGGGCCTTGGTTCTCCTATCTAGCGCACACACAGATAACTACCCAAGGTACAAAATCGAGCGAGTTCGATCGCAACCCTCCCTGCATAGCTCTACCCAGTTTCCCCTCGTTTCCTCAAGCCTCTTCATCCGAGACTTCACTTTAGCAATCTGGCAGGAAACTCCTGAACCAATCTGCACCGCTTGCACTTACTACCTCTCCAAGTTCCTCTCATCGAAGGAGGAAGTTAGTTCGATGCCAGAGCCGCACCTCATTCACACAAGTCCAGCCTAACTTCAGAATTTCTTAGTCTTAAGACAATGCTAGAGTTCTTAGTGATGGTTATTCTTGTTCATTACAACAATATGTCATCTTAACTTTGGTAAATTTTCTATTACTGGTTCCATATATCTACAGACAGTTCTTTTATCAACTGTACGTGTATCAATTTTTTCACACCATTTGCCTCATTGTTATGAAGACCATGATATTTACAATCATCATCATAACTTCCTTTCATGATAATAATCACTAAATACAGTTCTTCTTTGACCGGAGTCACTATTACTGCATCTCGACCAACTGCTGCATGTTTGTCGTCCAGTACGGCATCCATTACACTGTCTTCATTTGAATTATCGTACTTCCGACAACTATCGTACCTCTGACACACTCATCAACATGCCTCTCCTCGGATCTTCTTCTAATCGTATGGTAATGTGTTACCAACCGCTAATCAGGGTCTTTGATTAAACTGAACTTCTATCTTATCTGCAACCTTGAAGTGAAAAATGTCTGCATTTCCAAGCTATCACTGAATGAAGACGTGGTAAAAACAGATAGCGCACAAATTTGAAAAGCTGTGCGGCAGCAAAGAATGTTCAAGAGACGTGGGCCCCCAAGAGTGTAAAACTCCCTTCCCCCTACATTGCAAATAGGTAATTACACACTCATATACGCACGCCCATGTTCACCCTTTTCCTCAACTCTATCATGACTCGTCCTTAATCTGGTGACATTAAAGTCTTTGATATCACAAATCACGTTTAGCATTCGTTGACTGAATGTCAATCATTCTCCGCCTCCTTTATAAATTCTCCTTCCCTTTCTACACGAAGACCATTTTGGGCGGAAACGTTTGAGAGAGCGAGAGAGAGAGGAATTAACGGATAAAACATGAGCAAACAATCTTTAAGATGCAAGTCAATAACTTTCATCGACATGGTCCAGAATTTATAACTATCGTCTTTGTGACAAACACCAAAATAATGAAATGTAAACAACTCCTGAAACACATCATAACATGATGCCCAAACCATAAAACAGTTTCCTTTAAAATTAAACCTTTTAGGGTTTTCCGAATCCATTTTCTATGGTTTAATATATATCTAATTCCCTCGTTAAGAGATCCCAAACGACCCATTACAAGTTAATTATATAAATGCTCTTTAGATATTTACCCCATTTTCCCCCCTAACAGTCTTGCGGGTTTCAATATATTTGAGAAAAAAACGTATCTACGAGTATGTGTGGAAAGAAAAATAGGGCCGCAACCTGGCCCAGAGATGGGAACTTGAAAGCCACTGTAGTAGTGCTGGCTCAATGCGCCGTTGTCGCCAACATTCCCAAAACCAAGGAGGAGGAGCCACCAGCACCTCTCTCGAGGGGCCGGAGGCTACCAATAAAAGAGAGAGCGAGAGAGAGAGGTTGAATAAATTATGCTCTCCTTGAGAAATAGGCAATTTTCCGGGCGATTAACGTAAAAGAGGCAAGTTATATCAGCGTCTCTTGTCGCTGTCTGAGGACAATGACGCATGACGGAGCCAGCTAGAGGAATCTGTTCCATCTACAATCTTTCCTGGGAAGAAAATGATACGAATGTGTGCGTGTGTGTGGTTAGGTTATTTAAGTTATTAAAGAGAGAAATCTACACAAAAACAGACACGCCGACGGTGCTGTAGATTTACCATACCTACATATATCCTCCACTGTTTAATGTACGCATAAAAAAGTGACCTATCCATTCAATACAAGAACAGTTTATAACCTGAATATACAGTAAAAGTCATAATTCAAGATCACTGGGAAATCTGTCGTGAGAAGCGACGACCGAACTCAAGTACTGACAAGGCAAACTTCAGAACATGTTTGACTAACTTAACGCTCTTAATCCAAGTAATTTTACCTCTAAACTGTCACCAAGTCGTTTACATCTCAAAAAGCCGTCAATTACTCTGAGGATAAGGAATTAAGACAATTCATTATACCAAACTATTAGATATATACAGTTTCGAAGTCAGTTTCAATAATCGACTTCACGAATGAAGTTCTAAAGTACGAAAAATAGAAGATCAAAGTTATACTCTTGGAGGGAAAAAAAATGAAAACGAATCTAGTCCCCTCGACTGCTTCTCTGAGGGAACAGCAACGACCAGCATATCAATGGAGAGAGTTGAAAGTGGATGTCAACCGGATGGAGTATTGGCAAGCCCTCACGGAAATAGACGTCAAAGGCTTTGAAAAACTGGAAATGGTCACGTTATACATTGTTCTTATCTACTCCTGTGTGTGTATATATATATATATATATATATATATATATATATATATATATATAGCTTATTTGACTTAGAAGGTATGCGATGAGGAAGGAGCCATATCTGCGTAATCTTCAAAACAGACGTATATACACTCAAAAACGTTCTGTATATCTACGATTCAGTTCTCTTTCATAAACATCAGAAAGAATTCATCACGAAATATATATACATACAAATTGTACACACAGGTTGACTATTATATGCACTGTTTTATGTGGTGCTGCTATGAAATTACAGAACATTACAGCAATAGAATATTCATCTTGATCATGTAACGATGTTTCAAGCATTTCCATTTTGTCTTTAAAACTGGTTTCTTTTCCACAACTCTTAAAATCCAGACATGCTAAATTTTGACGAGAGATTCTTGACACGAAAAACTCTAGTCCTTTCCTACGAGGAGCTATGTTCGAAACGAGTCAGAGAATGAACGAGTACGACAAAGAAAGAGAAGAGGGCGAAAAGAGTCATTTCATCCACACCCAAGTTTGTAGATAACTTGGGTGTTCAGATGGGCATTCTGCAATGTAAAGACACTAAACAAACATCATGGGATATTAAGCGACACCCATCATCTACGACGAGACTTTCACAAATAGGGAATAAAGGTAAAAATTGTATGAAGTCTTAGACGAGGTTAAAATAAAAAATGAATGACCAAACGCTTACACAAGCGAGAAATCCATCCTCCCTAATTCTCTTTTCCCAGGTGCTAAACTTTCCCATGGGTTCTATCCACGCTAAGAGGAACGCTCGAGGAACTTCGTACACTCTGATCCTCCTTAACCTTCTTTGATAAGATCCAGTGTGAATCTAATAGTCTTATCACGGCGGACTCGACCCTCCCTAACGTGTTCCACCTTAACGGTATCATCTATCGCACTACTTCACAAAGCCTTGGACAGACAGACTGTTATACTGAAATACGGGTCTACCTTCCCGCACTTCATCTATCTAGATTTAGGCTCAGCTTGCTAATGACTAGGTGGGCCGGATTCCGCCTCATCGAGGTAACACAGCGAGCGAAAATTCATCTTTGACGAGGCTGTATCAACGTCAGCTGACGACAATGAGTACTCCTGAGAATTTATCGCTTCAAAGGAGCCCATCTTGTCCTTGCTACAGAGTGTAGCGCAGCCTTGAAGCTGCAGAATCAGTCCCCTGGAAAAGTGTAACTGGGTGACAACAAATGGACTCTTTCAGAAAAGGGTTGAGAGGTATATACACATTATATCCATATTTTAAGAACGTCATGATGAAATTCCTTCAGAAAACAAGCCACATCTTTTCAAAATCACAGAAATTTCTGTTACTATTTAATGGACAGCTTCTTCCCGAAACGTAAAAAACATTTTCATCTACGTGTCAGGATGTCCGTCAACCATCATAGTGTGTACACTTGATATGTACGGATGTCCGTCAACTATCTCAAGTGTGTACACTTAATATGTACGCCTTCCAATATGATATGCAGGCAGATGATAACCAAATGTCCAGTTTGAAATGTAGTGGACGAACTGATCCTTCGCGTGCCAGAGTTCCACACTGACCCGATGTGAACGAGCGAACACCCCACCTTCCCAGTAATCCAGCGAGTCCCTTGCTATTGCTAGTGTCCTCCACTCGTTCAGGCAAGGCCAGGAATCGCCTCCCCAGTCATCCAGCGAGTGTCAATGTCCTTCACTGATTCAGCGAGGGTCAAGGTCCCCTAATGATTCAGCGAGTGTTAATGTCCCCAGTAATTCAACGAGTGTCAAGGTCCCCACAATGATTCAGAGAGTATCAGGGTCCCCCAGTGACTGTGTTAAGGTCCCTCAGTGACAGTGTTAAGGTCCCTCAGTGATTCAGTGCGCGTCAAGTCCCTCAGTGATTCAGAGTGTGTCAGGGTCCCCCACATTCAGTGATTCAGCGAGTGTCAGGGGTCCCTCAGTGATTCAGCGAGTGCCAGGGATCCCTCAGCGATTCAGCGAGTGCCAGGTTCACTACGTAACGACCGAAAAACCATCGTCACAACGAAGCAAAAATCCTTCCTCTATCAGATCAAATGACCTTCCTGCCTACCCTGAGGGGTCGACCTGCTTCCCAGCTTACCTCCACCTGCTCCCTGTTCCTCCTCCCTCCACCCTCGACCCCTCCCCACTCTCGCCTCCCTACCCTAACGTGGAAGGGATGTTTGCCTTTGTCTTACCTTTTAGGGCTTCGCTGTTTCAACAATGGAAATGTTAATGACTTGTGCTAATGAGGAAATCTTTCTTCCTTCAAGAAATATTTTCTTCTTTCTAACTCGTTTGAGACATTAACGAAAAAAAAAAACTCATTTATGGAAATAAAAGCTATGGTTCCCACGTCATCATAATCCTTTTCAGAGGAAATAATCGCATCAAAACACACTTGGGAAAGTAACAAGAAAAGGTTTGTCTGTGTGGTGGTGATAGAGGGACGAACCTACATTCTCGGTCACTTGTTATATCCAGCTTTTAAAGCTGGGCGTTAGATCCTTTCAAAAGTATCCCTGTTCACTAGTATCCCTGTTCACTTGAAATAGATACGATATATATATATATATATATATATATATATATATATATATATATGGTCGAAAGTGATTTGTAACTTATATAAAAGGTAAAGACATCAAAGAACGTCCTCAAACATTTGAAGGTCTTGTTATTTCTCAAAAATTCCATAATGAACAGAAAAAAGAAAATTCGAGACTGCGCTGATCAATGAGAAACATTTATATTTATAATCCTATGATTTCTGATATTTGACTCCCTATTTTATTGTTACGAGTCAGAATTTTAGGACACGTTTGCTTTACAGGTTTAAGCATTCTGGAAAGCAAACTGGGATCTATGATCAACCTAATCAAATCACTTAAGTTGCCTTTACACCTCTTAAAGCCACAGATATGAACAGGAAATATAGTCTAGAATAAATATAAAAGGAATGTTTTAAGAATACACAGAAGACATATAAAAAGGAATGTTTTAAACTTTAAGCAGCAGAGCGCGGAAGATACAGTATCTTTGTGTGTAATTCCTAGAATCATACAATAAAAAGAAGACTAGACAGAATTACGCGAATGCCCTGCGAGGAAGCCGGAGCGTTGATTGAACCCAGGTACCTGGAGGATTATGAAACATACACGAAGCGACTGCAGAAATATATAAAAAGAAAATTATATAAATGGTTGATGACAGTCCCAGGTGAACCCCGATTTGACCAGAGCTACACCACAGGAGTGGCCTCAGAAACAATAACATTGTCAAAGCCGTGCATATGGTGAGGACAGGAGAGGCGGTGGGGACGAATCAAGCGTCACTCAT
Organism: Panulirus ornatus; assembly: GCF_036320965.1. Classification (NCBI taxonomy): domain Eukaryota; kingdom Metazoa; phylum Arthropoda; class Malacostraca; order Decapoda; family Palinuridae; genus Panulirus; species Panulirus ornatus. Next base: position 14,595,801 of record NC_092256.1, on the reverse strand, counting down.
CAAACGAGGAGGTAAGCGGTGAGCCATACCCGAATGGCCTGTGCCTTCAATGACTTCGCCGTAGGTATTCGTTATGCGCTCTCTCTCTCTCTCTCTCTCTCTCTCTCTCTCTCTCTCTCTCTCTCTCTCTCTCTCTCTCTCTGCCACTCCAGCTTTAGGAGGAAGCGTAAGTACAGGGTGGCGCGGCGCGCCACGTTCGAGGCCCGGCAGGCAGGAAAGGGAGCGGGATTCCTCTTGTAGTCTTGTCGATGCGGAGACCTAGCTATCGACTCCCTCGAATCTGGGCACCGCTGGCCCGCTCTGTCCACGAAAATATCGCGTTTTACCCTCGCACTGAAGGGGCATTGCCATAGTGTTTCGTCTTGGAAAAAAAATATGAATGCCCGCTTTTGTAACACGTCAGGTTTATATACATTGGTTTGGGAGTTTATATATCATTTCAGACAAATTACGAAAGTTGACCCCGTTGTTCAGAAGTGTTGGTTCATGGACTTTTACTTTAAATACTATCAAAGTTTAAATACCGAAGCTGAATGGACGATAGCTTGCAAATTTAATGAACAGTCAATAAACCATCAGCCTAAAGGTATATTATTTACATGTCCGTCATATCCCCTGAGCACGACGGTACGACCCTGAATAACGACACTACGACCCTTAAGCACCACCATACGATCTCGACAACGACGGCACGGCCTTTGGGTATTATGCTCAAGACTCAAGACTTAGGTTCCACTCCTGCTAGAGTACGCCAGTGTTACGATCAGCGTTTCAAATACTATCTTATTCATACTGTACGATGCACATGACGTCAACGAAGCAAAGGTTGCTTAAACTTTGCTTCAGCGTCGAATATCACTGAAAGGATCATGTCACTTCGCTTGCGTCAGAAAATACATTCAGGATCATTTACATCTTACTAATTTACGAGCAAGCGTTTTTCGCACTTTTTTTTTTTAATCACGGGAAAGATAATCCCTAAACCAAAGTTCCTGTAATAATACCAAATACTTTTTACCAATACGTATCATGACATACACTGTCATACAAATTGTGCACTGTATCCCAGCCTTACGTGTAGGTATAGCTGAATGTATGGTTATATGAAATGTGCAAAACATGTAAAAAATTTGTCAACTAAACCCAGCCGTAATTTTCCAACTGCAAAGAGTTAGTGTTGAATTTCCTCCACACAAACACACACAACAAGACGAAGAGGAGCACTCGTCAAATCCTCTCGATGCGCAAAACGGATCATAAAAACTCTGAAGACACACTTAAAACACAATCCAATCCAATTCAACTTTAGCTACGACATGATTAACGCCTACATACCTGCTTTCCCAGAGCCACTCTCCTACCTACAAATCCTGACCAAAGCAACCATCACCCTTCACCCTTGCATGGCTTAACAACACTCACGCGCAAGGTGTAACACTCAATAATTAAGCGACTGCATTCTTTCAACATCCTCGAGCTACGCAACCAGCCAACAGGACTCCCAGCCCCACCACACCCAGCTGCCTACAGCACGAGACACACCCTTTCCCCACAGTAACACTACACTCAAGGACGACCTGGCGCAGGCAACATGGACACGCCTTTGAGAACACATATTCCAATACCACTTTCCCTTCCCTCACTCATCTAAAAAAAAAAAAAAAATTATATATATATATATATATATATATATATATATATATATATATATATATATATATTGGAAAGCAAACTGGTCAACATTTACAGCAAAGAAAAATAAAAGTATCATACCTTTATCTTTGATAATCTCCTTTCCCAGACAATGTTATCTAGCCTTTTATCAAGCAAGCATGAACCACTAACCACAAGAACATGATAGCAAAGATAGGAATCTAACCCCAAACTACTCCCAGTAGGTTGTACGCTTCATAAGGCAAAGCAAATTTAGATTAAGCCAGTCACCCTTAACAGAGATCAATGAACAAATGTAAATCCTAAAAATCATCATCACTAACCCAATCACAGACACGAAAACAGCAAGACGACACTTTGTAAACATTATGGACCAAAAAGACAACCAGAAAAAACTGGAATAAAACATATCTACACCTCTGGCAACAATCAACACCCCAAACGTGAACTACTACTAACACAAACTTGAAATCATCCCATCTCAGGAAGAAACTCATGAAACACCACTCGAACATTAGCCACAATCCATCCCCCACCAATAAACAAAAGAGTCAAAAAGAATATACAGCCCATCTTGAAACATCTGCTCACTACCCTATGCTCTGAATGACATACGCATCGCATACAAAGACTTGAACTCCCTTGAAATGGCCTCTCCCACCCCAACCCCCTCCTCCGCAATTCGACAAGACTGTTCGGCACAACTGCAGCCGAATGTATACATATAATACTGAAACAACCCTTGACACGCGATAGTGTGGAACCTAAAGTCCTCCAAACTACCAAATTCCTTCACGTATATCACTGCTGTTCTCGATAAGGAAACGACAAACACACACAAACATGCATACTCCCCACATACACACACATCCACCCACACACACACACACAAACATGCACACTCCCCACATACACATACATCCACCCACACACACACACACAAACATGCATACTCCCCACATACACACACATCCACCCACACACACACACACCCACCCACAACCACACACACACAGTATCCCTTGCACTGCAACCATATTCATATAAACCTTTTCCATGAAACTCCACGCCGATTTTTGGGGTCGTGTCATGTGATATCAAGCGCAAGAATCATGGAGTGCGGTGCATGGTGTAATTGGAACCCCTACGGTCACCGAACGCCTATGAAAAGCCCAGCTATTTGCACACTCCGTTGGCCACTCATATTTGCCAGGGGCCAGGTGGGGTTACGGTGGACTGGGGTAACTGTTTCATCACCAAAGTTGCGTCGAGATGAAAAAAGAAATTGAAAAATAATCAGATTTTCCGTCCGTGATCGCAACGGTCAGAACGAAAAAAAATATTTTGATTAAAAATCTGAAATCATCTGCATCATTACACAAATACTATTACTACTACTATACAAAGACAACCACCATCATTACCAATACTTTCTACACCAAAACTCACTCACTACCATCACTATCAACAAATCACCACCATTACCACAATCTTGTTCATCATCACCACCACCAACATCATAACAGGCTTTAACCACCCCACCCGCCATCTACTACCATCCCCAAATCTAACACTTCCAGCACACCATCTTGATCGCCACCGTCAACATCACCGCCACAACCACCAGCTCCAACATTACCAATACGATCACCATCACCCTCTATGCCACCACCACCAGATACGATCACCATCACCCTCTGTGCCATCACCACCACAATCACCAACGTGCATCACCAACACCATCACAATCACCAACGTGCACCACCACCACATACGATCAAGACCACCACCACAATATCACTCTCTTCACTATCCCCACTAACAAATTTACCGAAGTTCTACTAATAGGAAATCCTTCCCGTTTTCAACTTAAACCTATTTCAGGCCAACACACTCATTTCAGTTTCCAGGAATTTGACCCATTACTATCCAAAGATTCCCCGGGGTAACGCACTCCTTCAAAAATCTTCGTCTGGTCACAAATACATTGTTCCAAATGCAATGTTACAACAATTTCATACTTTCATATACATCTTTTATTGTGCCTCAATCGTTTCCTCTTACAGACTGTCTCTCAGTATTGTTTCTACTGTCTCCATCGTCTATATTTTTACAGACAATGGAAACATCAAAGAAATGTAATCCAAACAACTATGTGCTCAGGGAAAAATCCAATCGCCCAGCAATACGTTCCAAGGGAATATAAGGATCTTCACTCCCACACCTCACTGTTGATGCTGCGAAGTTTTGAACTTGTATAGACTAGTTTACTCATACTCGCAAGGCGGATACTTCCTTGGCCTCATCTGAACTCCCTCCATTCAAAACGCGCTTACCATGACAAGCTTACAAAGAAGTATATCAAACCCTCTGTGGATGAATTACATACGTGAAACTTTACGAATAAGTTTGGAAAATAGTAAAAAAAATTGTAGGGATCTCAGCATATCAGTAAGAATCATTGAAATTTTGAAGGTATAGGATAAGATCATTTTGAAGGTGTAGGATAAGAGCAAGATAAAAGGAGAACAAAATGTCCATGATCATTTCTAATGACTGTAAACATTTACCAGAAAAAAATTCTCACCAACTTCAAAAAAGATTCACTAACTTCGTCAGTATTCATATATTTTTAAGGTGCAAGTACGATTTTGCTATATTTTATGGTGGCCTAGTTTCATTAATCATGTCTTCATATCCCTCTTCATTCAAACTCTCGGTGGATCTTCCATATTTGTTAATCTGCTGTTTACAGAAGAATATACCAAAGAACAAGAAAGTTATTGGTACATTTTCGTTTGAACTAACTCATTGTTCGTATATTTCAAGGTCTTAAAGGACAAGAAACAATCTCCACACATCAGATTTTTTGGAAACCTAAGCATATATATACACACAAAAAGTATTGTTCCATATGCAAGAAAATCTATGAACCTTCCCTTTCAAAACTTGAAATGATTTTTATCAACTAACATTGACAAAACTTTTCCTTTAAAAAAAAAAGACATTACATGTCGTATTCGTAGAAAAATTCTATATCTTGTTCGTTTGAAGATTTATTGGTAATACTGACTCAATACTAGGGAAATATTTGGGAGGGATTTCCCGTCACGAAAGTCGATCTTCATTTCATTTTCCCCCGAAGCCGAACACCAGTTTCCTTTTGCAGCACAGTTCTCATGTACGAGGTTTCCGGCATTTTATTTTTCTTTTTAAATATAATTGTCTTTCATCGTATTCGCGCAATTCACCGTTTCAGGTTTTATGCACTTTCTGACATGTCATACATTTGTATATCCGCATGTCTAAATTGCGTTTATCTACATTTGTTTATTCTTTGACTACCTCTGTATCTACTTTCCCCTGGATGGCTGTAGGCGTCAACTCTCTTAGGCTGGTCCCTTAGGAGCCATCGCTCACAGAATAAACTGACGTGGACGGGTCCTGCATACACGTCTCATGTTGGATTACGTGGGGGTATACAGACTGCTGGAGGGCACCTCTGCCGAGGACTTTAATTAGACCACAAGACGATATGACTCAGATTATTGGGAGGAAAATTCTAGAGAAGGTGACAAAAAAAAAAATGTGGGCAAAAAGGGGATTCCCTCTCACTCCATCTCGCTTCCCACGGCTTTCGTTTACTTAATCTCCTTCGCCCACCCACGCATATATAATGTATACACCGTGCCAAGTATTCTCCTTGACAGAACACTCGTGAATTCGCTAGTAAATAATGCTAAGTTTACGTTTCAACACTGCGGAGGGTGAGAGGTTAAAAGAAAAAAAAAAAAAAAAAAAGGCTCGGAGTGACATGAGTGGAGGAAAGCAGCGAGGGATGGAGAGAGAGAGAGAGAAAGCGGAACGAATTGACAGTGAAGGTACGAAAAGTATGAGAGGGGAGGAATTGAAAATAATGGAGGAATACAATAGCTCGAAAGAAGAGGAGCGGAAGTGATGAAGGTAACATACAAGAGTCGTTTATAAAGGGGGTGAAACTATGAGCAGTATAACATGGTGAGAAAGACAGGGGAATGGCAGGGCGCGGGGAGAATGGAAGGTACGAGCAGAAATAGAAGTAAAGGGAGATCAGGTGTCTTAAGATCTCCTCAGCTGGTGAGAGGAGCGGAGATAAAGCTTCTGCCAGACCTAATTGGATTTCACCAAGATTGCAGAAAATGTTATGCCATGCCAAGATGAAATCAAATTTAAGGCCTTAATCCAAGAATCTTAATATGTCAATATCTTATCTATGTGCATTATATATATATATATATATATATATATATATATATATATATATATATATGTGTGTGTGTGTGTGTGTGTGTTACTGGACCGTTTGATCGAGGTTACACAGAGTAAAAAGAAAAAAGTCATCTTCGACGAGGCTGTATCACTGGGAGTACAGTCTCATCAAAGAATGTCTCAAAACATGTCTACATCTCCCTGCGTACTTGGGTTACACGAGCCTTTAAAAAGGACCTGGGTATTACCAAGAATCTTTTATGAGAGAGAGAGAGATAGGTCCAGGGACAGCAGCTTTTTCCCCCTCTGCTCAAAACATTTTTTCACCATGTCTTTTTTCACGAGTTTCTCGTCATCAAATCACCGTTAGATCCCACATGGGAGAGAAGTCAAAGACTGAAGGATGGTTTGTTTCTTTGAAGTCAGGCTTCAGAATTCAACATTCACGTCTGGCTTCAAAATTTAACATTCATTCTTTGTCACGGAAAACGAGTACACAATCTGTACATGGTGTTTTGATATCCAAATCTTACATTTCTTTCACACTAAGCCATTTCCCGCAAGAACAGGATAGCGATGGGAAGAAAAAAAAATTCGGAGACAATTTTTCACAAAAAACAATGTGCACGAACGTCATCGATTGATAATTTGCACCTCTAATCGCGGGTTGCATAAATCACTTACATGCATGTTTTCTGGAACTCCCATTTCACATACAACACTTCCTTATAATTTTACTTTACTAATTACTGCTGGTTATGTGTATGTATAGAGCATAAATCAAATCAAAAACAAACAATCGAGAAGCATTAAGTAAAACTACAGCGTCTAACCGCTACCACACGTAGTTACCCGGGTTCCACACACACTGGCCTCCCCGTCTGAGCACCACCCACTCAAAGATGTATAGATAAGTATAGATCCCCCACACATCTTGATGCGCATGCTACTACATCTTGATACACGCTGCTGGTTTGTACTTGAACCAGCTCTGTAACCGTTAGTCTCGTTGAGACAACGCTGCGGGAATGTGCAAGACGATGAAAAGTTCGGCAACTTTGGTATATGTTGTCCTGGTGTCCTAGATAAAGTTTCATCAGTGTTTTTTGGGGTTTGTTTGGTAGAGAAACAGCCCAGCGTGAATGTCAGGGATCTGCTGTAGCTCAAAGCTTAGTCTATATTTTTCTTCATTTATATTTGTAATGCGTCTATGGACTGGCTCGACCTATCAATTCTACATCTGGTAAGGTGTTGAACACGATATGATATCCAACAGATAAGAATGAGTGTGATGACAAGGGCAAACATAGGACGGATAAGGAATGACAAAAAAATTAGGCGTTATATGAAACGAGACAAGACAATGTTCAGTAGTAATATACGAGATGACCAAAGATAATAACAGGTTCTCTCTAGAAATGAAGTGAACCTAGACAACATCTCTCAATCATGAAAAAAAAAAATCCGCTCCCTTCCTAACCCGACGAAGAAGACCGATCTTTAAAGTGAAAGGATAAAAGATAATCTAAAAAAAAAAAAACCTTAAGGGGGGGGGGGGAAGAGAATCATAAAAGAAGGCATTATCGATCTTGTAACCTTCCACAGTAATGCCACCCTGCCTCTCATCTAACAATACCTCCTATCCCGCTTCACCTTCTCCCAACGACTTTTCCCGGTTGGGGTAAGACTTCCACCAAGCACGCGTGTCCTGTGATTACGCAAGTCCTCCAGAAGTGGCATGGGGAAGTAGCAAGAGACAGGAAACACACGCACGATACAACAAAACGTACTTCTGGGAGAAAAGTGGAGTTAGTTATTGGGATCGGTCGGCTGGGTTCAGTGAAAAGAGAACTTTATGTACAAAATGTTTATTGTGTAATCAATCTAATTTGAAAACAATAATTAAGAGTTCGAATGAAACGGGTACATTAAGTATTATCAGTATGTAATACAGTTAATCTAGCCAAGATAAAAGATACCGAGAAGGAACAATCTGTTATCTTTAGATATAGTTTGAAACGGCTTGTAATGATTGGAAGATGTAAAGCTGTTCATGCTTTATCGTGAATGTTAGTCATGTAGAAGCCAAGTCTAGATACAGCAAATTAAATTGGATGGAGGGACTGAAGGTCTCTCTATATAAGCCTAGACGACCTGTTTTACGAGCGAGGGATCAAATCTCGGTGCAAGGGGCTTAGTTTGACAAAAACTAGAAAGTACGAGCTAAACCGACGAGCATCACATAACTGACCTTCCAACATCTTAAACTTACTTCAGTCCACCAGATAAACCATCTGACATAGCACTCCGTGGACGAATACGAGCCACACACTCCAGTGTGCACTCTGGACATCATCCATCCGTGCAACACGACAAAAAGCAGTTGTAAATAGCCCCTGAGACCCTTGTTAACCACAGTGCAACTACTATTAAGAAAACACACTTATTACTCGACTGCCATGTTGTCTCCACACTGATTCACACACACGTTACTCACCTTTATGAACTACTGTCCCGATCAGCGGACGGGTCGAGTGCTGCGAGAGCCTAATAATGATGAAAGGAACAAGGTTATTTATAAAATGTGTGTGTGTGTGTGTGTGTGTGTGTATCATACTTCGTCGCTGTCTTCCGCGTTAGCAGGTAGCGCAAGGAAACAGACGAAAGAATGGCCCAACCCACCTACATGCACGTCCACACACATACCGCACGCGTAGACATGAAAAGACATATCAGTTGATATATATACATATATTACAGTCTTACCGTCTTAATACCTCTACGTCATTTTCGTCAAGTATACCATTACAACGTCGACAACGTTAAAAAAGTGGCACAAAGACTTTCCTTTCGCTGGGAAGATTAGAGAGATTATTAGCCCAATAACCGACCTCGCGAGGGATATTTTTTTCATAGCAAGCTAAAAAAAGTATTTTCCAGCCCGGTACGGTTAATATATCCCAGTCCAATTATAAATGGGATCTTTATATCACTAGTATATCGATACCTATTATTAACTTCATGGCTCTCGGAAAATAATCTAAAAAAATCAAATTAGTTCATACCAACCATTAATATTTTCTACATTACATATTCATTCAGGTGTACTGTACTGAACGTTTATTAAAACTTCTTCCATATATTAGTTTACTAACATTTCTAATACTATTAACACGTGCATGTAATTAGTTGCAATTTTCTTTAGAATATATCACATTACCTTTCATCTGCAGTGAAGTTTTCCGTATCAGGAAGACATCAAACCACGCTTTGTTTACCTGGAAAAAAAAAAAATTACTTCAATTAGGTAGATTCATTGTGAATTGCTCAAAGAATCTTTAACCAACGTCTACACCGTGTTGTATACTATTTTTTTTTTCTGTAGTATCTTTGGCAAATGTCTGAAAATCAAGTATCAAAAGATATATGGAAAGGAAAATGTCACTTAACTGTTTTCCTTAGTTTTGACTCAATTGTCTTTCCATAACCTTAGAAAATTGAGAAAAATCTCCACAGTTCATTTAGTTTTTTCAAGTTTTCCACAAGTTTACAGTTTAGGTGATTATAAAGAACCATTCGTATTAAACAATCAAGTATTGCAATAAGAGTTATCTTTGTATAACTAGGTCACTTTCTACCAGTTCTTTACAATATGAACTTGTCTATGAATAATTGGGTCACTTTCCACCACTTTTGGTTATTCATGCTTCACGCCCATCATGGCCATTAAGGTAGCCTATGTAATAATCAGCTGCTGAAAAACCCTAACGCCTTCATGTGGCTTCTTACGCTGACGGAAATGATTAATCTACCTAATATCTATACCCACAAATCTCATACAAATGCAAGTAACTCCTTTTTACAGTACTCATGTTTTCATAACCCCAAATGATTGGAGAGAAAAAGATCAAATCTACCCATGGTAACGTTTCAGTAAATAACTGCAGCCCCGCAAATAGCCAAATATATGGAAAAATGGACGACACGTTTACAAAGCTCGCTTTGTTCGTCACTCGAAGGGAAAGCCAGTTTTTAATTAGTTCTTTAATGTCATATGAAAAAAAAAACTTAGCAACCACAAAGAAATTGAGGAGCGTAATACTTTAACAATACAATTCTGAAGGCCTAGATGGCATAAAGGTTTGTCATTCAGCACAAAAAAAATTACACCTGTATGGGCTTTAAAATATAGTAAAGAACTGTGCTTTCCCCGTGAACTGAATATGTTGAAAACCACGAAAAAAAGATTGGTACAATCTACCCCATATAGAAGGCATAACACAGCGAAAGAAGTCGACTACACCTTTCATATAGATGAGGTTTATCCAATTACAAATCTTAGCAATTTAAAAAAAAAAAAAAAAATTACTCTAGAATTACCCCAGAACTCGTAATGCACACGTGTTAGAAACTTTTGCCCTTCGTTGGTAGATGGGCAAATACAGCGAGCTGCGACCCACACTACTCATATTGGTTCAACAATAGCTAGAGATTAGGAGATAACATCACATTTACAAGCTATACCTAAGTTCTCTCTTCACAAATGGCAAATCCTGTTTCTAAAGTGTAATGAAGGTAGGATCTCATTCCTTCGGATACGAGTAAATTTAAATGATCCTTAGTTTGCAAATGCGTAAACATACATGACAACCTAAATATGGTAATCTAAATATACCTGGCTAAATGCAAGTCGGTCTTGGTTTATAATTTGCTCTTGATGGTATTCAAAATATATAGTTCAAGGTAGATGTGAAAGAAGCTATGTAAGAGGTACTTTAATAACAATAATAATGGTCTAAGTAGATCAGGCTCTCGGGACAAAACCCGGTCAAAACAATGCGATCTATCAATTACAGTATCAAGATAAACTAATACGTTCACTTGTTCATATAATTTGGGAAAATAAAATATACTCAAGAAGTAGCTAATCTAAGAATCACACTGGGTAACCACCCATAAACGAGTTATAAAAAATACGTAGCTAGTCAAGAAATTAACATGATCGCCCACTGGTATCGCTACTGGGCGATTCAAAAAGAGCATATGGCTCTTAAATCAGTCTACACAAAGGCAACTTATATTATGGTAGCACTAAATATATATATATATATATATATATATATATATATATATATATATATATATATATATATATATTATACACAGAACACTTGGCTAAAATGCTAGGCTAAAAATACATTAGGGAACGCTTCATGCGTGCTAGCTAAAAGAGTACCGCTAATTACTAGCATTTCTTGCAAACACTTAACACCAGTGGTGCTAGAAAAATATTACAACTAATCAATAACAAATATACACCTAATCACTAACAAACATTTCACAAGTGCGTGGTTAAAGCGTAGAACTAATTGCTATTGAACACTTCCCCAGGGTGCTAGGATGAGTACAACCGAGGAACACATAGAAAGTACTTAACCAAGGGCCTAACAGAAACCTTTTACGCCAGCCAACACTTGAGTACGGCTATCACTTGCAAATACTTCATTCCTAATAAGCTTAAAAAGTATGACTTTTCACTCGCGAACACTTCATAAATCCTACGCTAACTAGCTAACACTTCATAAACCCTAGGCTAACGAGTACATCTAATCACTAAAATTAATCATTAACGAAATCTCTAGCTGCTATGGTATATGAATTCACCAGCTAAATAGTATCCGCACGACTAGGTTAGGTGCAAGCAAAACACTCGTGGGTGATAAAACAAAACCACTTCCCTGCTAGCGTATCGGCATGTTAAAAGAGCCAAAGCGAGCTCAGGTGCTACGCAATATGAACCTAGCCTAGCTAAAACTGTAAATTCCCTGTAGGACCACACTAATACTGCAGTTCCCCGTACTTACAATTTTCCATTATAGAAAACCCAGCTTGATTGAGGAGGCATCGAAGCGCTGCAAGTTTAAGACCGGGGCTGTTTACACAGTGCGTCGGTCAGCCTCTAGTCATTTCTTGGGGTTGAAGACGAGACAGTAAAGGCTGTAGACGCCACTATGCACTGGATGCGGTCCAATGTAGTCTGGATGCCTACAGGGACAACATAAGCAGAGGGAGTAGGACGCCAACAGCAGCGTGGCCAGTCGCGATGAGTGACGTGGACCATCCAGCGTTCCTAGGGTGTCTCCGTCGATGACGGTGCGTCTTGGGTATTTATATTCCGGGTATGTCACGTGACCAGAGAGTCGTGCTGCTTCCAATCAGAAAGCCGGTTTAAAAAACCCTTGGAGCAATAGCCCATTATGATACGTCATGTTTATACAGCCTGGAAAATGTAATAAGCCCACGGTGTACTAAAGTGATTATATCAAACTCGTTTTATGAAGTGTTATATAAATATGCTACGATCTCCTTTCATACCCAAGACTTTAATGCATTTCTAAAACCCCATAATGTATGTAGACTACTCGTGATCTTGGCACTATCAAAGAATAAAAAAAGATTCCATATTTACTGTACATATTCAAATACTGGAAAAAAAACTCCGGTGTTTGGCTAGTTCGAGTATAGTCTGCGGTCACTGCCATATTGAGGGAATTTGTTTGTAAATAAATGTCTTTAAATATCTCATGAATTAGTCATATTATGGTTGGAGATAATCATGGTCACTCTAAACATGACAAGATGTCTTATTTCAAACCGCATCAAAATAATATGAAGCAAGTTGGGTATGTTTTAGACATGGACGTTTCATGGGTTTATTAATAATATTGGTTATATGATTACCTGGCAACACGACCAACGGTTTGACAGTCATACCACTCATAACAGACTTTGCTCGAGAGTACTGAAGGGAAATTTGCTCACACACACACACACACACACGAGCCTTTCTGTAGTATACTGATGTACATCGCTGACCATAATCTTCGCTGTTCATCGTCCCATAGGGGTTAATTGTTGAATGGTCATACCTGGCTTAGGATGGCTGTGGATGTGTGTGTCGGGGGGTGTGTGTTTATACATGCAAGACCAAAGTCATTGTACGTGTATATACTACACAGTGAGAGAGAGAGAGAGAGAGAGAGAGAGAGAGAGAGAGAGAGAGAGATTGTCACTAGGAATGAGGAATTAACGATAGGCTCATTAGAAAAAAAGCTGTTTCCCTTCACCATTGTCACCAGATCGACTCATTAACTCCCATCAATTATATCCTTATGCGTAAAACTATAGGACAAAAGAAGTACTTTTATTTTTGAAAAAAGTGATAGAATTAGAAAAATCTCACGAATTAATATAAACATATTTTTAACAGCTAAAAATGCGATGAATGTGTCGGTTATTCAGTGTGTGGGGGGAACAATTATATCGTTGTATTAGTAAACGCATATTCACTAAATATAGAACTTTTTTTATTAAATCCTGTATATGACAAACTCTGTTGATGAACATTTAATTTTCTATCACATTACATAATATAGTTAAAACTATATATATATATACATATATATACATATATATATATATATATATATATATATATATATATATATATATATATATATATCTTTTCTTTCTTTCATACTATTCGCCATTTCCCGCATTAGCGAGGTAGCGTTAAGAACAGAGGACTGGGCCTTAGAGAGAATATCCTCACCTGGCCCCCTTCTCTGTTCCTTCTTTTGGAAAAAAAAAAGTAGAGTATCTATAGCTACTCGGTAGATATCCATAGAAATATCCACGCACACAGTCGTTGGTAGACAGGATCACAATATACTCATCAGCTTATTTTTGTTCGACTGTTTATATAAGAGCAGCTTATATAATCCCAAAACCAGATATCGAAATGATGATAACAATCGAAACAGGAGTTACAGTATCTGACATATTACCCATCCTTTACCGTGTAAGGTTCCAGTATCAATATACACTGTACCCTCCCTTACTGGGTGGGATTCGAGCTCTCATGTTGCTGTTTGGCGAAACACAAGGTAAACGCAACACATCTCGAGACACGGCTTGTCTATTGCGTATCACGGGCGTAGACGTATTAGTGTGTGTGTGTGTGTGTGTGTGTGTGTGTGTGTGTGTTCAGAGAAAAACTTTATGCGGTTCTCGGAGAGGCTGAAGGTAGCCGTTATAATCTCCAAACAAACAATTAGTTGAGGGATAATGCCATTCAGAGGGTGGAGAGAGAGAGAGAGAGAGAGAGAGAGAGAGAGAGAGAGAGAGAGAGAGAGAGAGAGAGAGAGAAGGAAGGGAAACACGTCTAGGAACAATAGGCAATCAGAAGTATAATGAGACATTCTTTCTTCTCTGCCAGGAAGAGGAGCTGCCCGGCCGCCCACACTCTCCTTGACCGCACCACCCACTCACCTCACCAGCCCGCTCCGCCATTCACAGACTCATCAAGTCTCACGGTTCCACCCAACCTGCGCTCGATTCTTTCTCCTGCAGCGCTGTTCTCCAGTCTCTCAGCACACACCCTAATCACCAATCCACACACAGGTACATCATTTGAAAACCAAAGTCTCGCAACACACAGTCCAATCACTAATCTACACACTGGTACATCATTTGAATACCCCAGTCTCTCTATACAAGCTCCAATCCCTAATCCACACACTGGTACATCATTTGAAAACCAAAGTCTCGCAATACAAAGTTCAATCCCTAATCCACACGCTGGTACATCACTTGAAAACCCCGGTCTCGCAACACACGCTCCAATCGCCAATCCACCTCCAGGTAGGTGCACAAATTTAAAAGTTACCAATCATTATCACGATTTCACCAGCATCTCCCTCCTCTTCCCCCCACCCGACCGCCACCCCACAGCCACCCCACCGCCAACTCCCACTCGTTGCCTTGTGCCAGTACAATATTCAACACTTTTTATCATACGATCACACCTTTCTTTCATCTTCCATTTCTCATCACCGTGTTTTGTTTTGTTTTTTCAATATCTTCTTTTCACGAGTTCCTCTTTATTTTCTTTGTCCCTATTCTCTCCCTTTAGCATGAAGGTCGCCTGTCATCAGTTTTCACTGCCTTCGTCGATCTAATTTTCCTTCTTTTTTTTCTCTTCAGAGGAAAAGGTTATCATGCCTTCTCGACAATTAATGCCTGACCAGCTTTCAACATGGGCAACGCAGGCTTTGGCAATTTGTCTCATCCCATCCGGGAAATTATCGACGTAACACGTTCAAAAGGAAAGGTCTTTGAATAACAGCAAAATGATTATGATGATCATCATGATCATTATTACAATTACTATTACCATTAATGAGGTATTACCGTTATCATTATTGATATCATTAATATTATCGTTATTGCTATTATCATTACTATTATTATGATGAATATAATATTATCGTTATTGCTATTATTATTACTATTATTATGATGAATAGTGTTAGTTATTGTTGTGTTTATTACAACTGTTGGCCACTTGTTCACCCACTCACAAGTGTTCAATGTTCATTCACCATTCATGAATTCCCATTATTCATCCAATCATTACTCATTACTCCCACTCCTTCCCCATCCCCCTGCAAGTTTACTATAACTCACAACCATACACTGGCTTACCGTAAATGCGTGACTCACAACCATCTCCTGGCCCGCTGCAAATGCGTAACTCACAACCATCTCCTGGCCCGCTGTAAATGCGTAACTCACAACCATCTCCTGGCCCGCTGTAAATGCGTAACTCACAACCATCTCCTGGCCCGCTGTAAATGGGTCACTCACAACCATCTCCTGGCCCGCTGTAAATACGTCACTCACAACCATCCACCAAGACCCACCATCCACCACGGGTACCAGGCACCAACAAGCATCATCGCCCTGCTCTCAACCACCAACACTCGCTCCACGTGTGATCCAGACAAGTTACTCCACCCACAAAAGTTTTAAGCTTACAGATATACGAAGCAAGTTTGACTTCCTAAAGTGTCCACAATTTCTAGGAAGGACGAAGAAGAGAGGAGCTTTGAGGAAAAACAAGATTTTTTACTTTTCTTTTCTAAGGAAAATATCATGATCATACAATGTAATCTTTCTAAGAGGTCGTAATAGGCGGGGCTGTATATTAAAAGGACTATGTCAACAACAACAAAAAAAATGTGATTTTTTACCCCACGAATATCATCAAGGTAAGAGTATTTCGTGAAACTGAGGATATTAACAAATGGAATTTTGAATTACATTGTCAATATGGCTCATAAAGTCATTCTCAACCTTGTTAGTACAATATCTGATTTATTCATTCTTAAAAGCGTAGACCTGGTCAGTAAAGACAAGAGTTCTTGAAAGCAACTATGAATATAAACTTTCTTAAAAGACCAAAGTTTTTAGAATGTATGACACATTCAAAAAGAAAAAAAAAATTTATACGACCAGACAGTATCTTACGTTACAAATCCCTTCAGATAAGAATCTCTTTGTAAAGAGAGTTCTTAAAAAAGAAAAAAAAAGTAGTCATTTCAAGGCAAGAGAAATGCACATGAATATCACCATTGAATTGCATCGTCTTCAGAGTGTCTCAAGACTCAAGTGTACTTAGGAAACTAAAACTACCTCCCGAACGTGTCGTTAATCACTGGGAAAGTGATATTTATTATCTTTTTCTTCAGCCAGTTATTTCCTTTTTTTAAAAAGCTCAAGTTTTATCCTTCTGGGAAGTTATATTTTATACAGATACAAAGAGAAAAGAGCGTATTTGACGGGAGTAGAGAGAAAGACACTGATAGAAATACTGAGAGAGAGATAATAAGAGTGGTTGATTGAAGAAGAACAGGAGAAAACCAGAAGTAGACAGATAGCCAAACAGACTAAAAGAACATAGGAAGATAGAGGAATGATGATAAAGGAAACAATGTTTAAGTCACATTTCTCGCTCACCTACAACAACTGAAAATCTGATATCAAAAGAGAATAAAACGCACACGTAAAAAGCTTTTCTCGTGTAACACAATCTTTGGACATCTTTTCTGGGCCTTCTGTAGCCACCAGGTGGCGGTCCATGTGGGGGCAAGGTAAGGTTTGGCTCTTTTGGGGTTGAAAAATGTTCTTGAAGATGTTGTACTCCTGTCCGTTCGTAAACGATAATGCAGCCTCGTCAAGATGAGTCCACGATCGTTAAGGCTAGGAACTCCTGTTCAAGTCTCGTAACGCATTTGATACTGTCATGAAGATGACTTAGGATCCTTGTGCATGACAGCATGATCCTTGTGGACAGTGATACGACCCTTGGGTATAAACAACTTGGCCTTTGACCTGACCTATTTAGGATTAGGTCCAAGACTAACCCGTCATGGAAGTCATTTTTTAAGGGTTTGTGCTCCAGATTTATAAACACCAACATTACAATCGCAGACCCTTTCCCCAGACGAACAAGAATTTTCGGATTCAACCATAATGCACTTGCTGAAGACAGAGGTTTCGTACCTACGTGAATCTCCGACATTTAGATTTATCTCTAGCCATATCAAACGCTCATCTAAAACCGTAGATGGAATCTATTTAACATATTAGAACTGGGGGGACTCCCCGAGTACACCAACCCACCAGAAATTATAAGCCGTCGAGAAAGTCGACGAAGGATCCCCAGATAAGGTGAGTCAATCCGTTGACATCAGGTAACAAATATTTGCCTCTACAGACCTCTCTGACGGCTGCTATGAATTGCAAAGCTGGTCCTCCGCCTCATCTGGCTGTCTGACCTTTACAATGACGTAGAGAAGATAGCTAGGTGTTAGTAAGAGAATAATTAATCATACTGATCCCTATTTTTTTTGTAAAATTGGTTTACGTCAGCCTTTGAACAATATTCATTATCGAAGCTTTCTTTAACACACGACAAATCCATATATTGTAATGGACTTCTAATCTTTTAGATGCAGAACAGTGACCATCAAAGCAAGTAGGCCTTTTACACAAAGTCCACTGACGTCTCTACCGTTGCCAGTTTACATGTCAGTATCCCAAACAGGCTCGACGAACAATTTTGCTGGCCATGAAAGCAGTGAGAGTCCGTGTTGTCTTCGAATCATCTTGAACACCTTTTTCCGTCGTCCAAGACTTTTCGACTAGTGGTCATAACTTGATGTTGATAACTCTGATGGAAGCTGGTTGTCGATCAACCTAAAGCCCACATAACCAACTAACAAAAAGGCACTTCATTTTCATAATAAAAGAGATCAATGTCTTCTCAATTTTCCTGTAAATTGAAGTATGTTACCTCATTCTGAAATACGACTTAAAGATGTTAATTACGTTAAATTTCTTGTGTCTCATCCTGAACTTGCATTATTCTTCCAGATTTTCTCACAGCAACATCTGCGTCCTGTATCATACACCTTTTGTCAGTTTTGAAGGCTTGTTTCCACAAAGGTTTCCCCCCCCCCCCCCACCACCTTCCCTGCAGCCATTGCTATAGCCCGCTCATACATTATTCATCTGTGGCCAGTGTCTGACAAGCTTTACTTCACCTGCAGTTTAGCCGTTCGATCGAGAACCAACCTTTAACGTGTGCAGTTTATATGATTTCACCGTAAATAAAAGTTAGTCGTGATCATTTAATAGTCTACGTTTGTACCATTTTGTTTAATGGAAAACGTAATGATATTAACTATAAATGTTTTAACAAGAGGGAATTTTACACACGACAACAGGGTTAGTTAAGAGATACTGTTCATGTGGAAGCGATGTATAATCTAGTGTGTGTGTATGATAATGACGTTGAACCAAATCTGTTGTCTTTTAATGTATATGTATACATTTAGCTACTGTACTTTCACATCATCATTTTCTTCTACCTTGTGTATGTGATTGAATGTGTATGATAACATGGCTCTGCATCCACAAAGTGTATTACAAATTGATGAAATAATTCGTTCATATGAAATTCCATCTTACATCTTTTTAAGAACATTTTGTGGGATGCCGGTGCGATTGTACAAAGATGAACAATTCAAAGTGTGGGGAAACAAAGTTGAAACAAAAAAAAAAGAGAAAATAGAAAAAGAAAAAACTGTTTTAAACAAACTGAAAGAAATATTCATGATGCAAAAAAACTAAGTCTACCAGCAAGGCATTTATCATAAACTTTGAAGACATTTCGAAGGTATTTTTCCTTTCTACTCTTTCGCTTGGCATCCAAACCGGCGACGCCGAGACATCACGTGACCTCTGACGTCATGTGTAAGGTTTCTATATATGGGTCTCTGGACAGAGATATCTCACGGACGCTCGTTCTTCTACTAATTATACTCGGGTGTGTGAAAGGTGATATATCTAATGTAGATGCGACAGGCGCTGTTAAAGGGCATTCCCACGCATCAACAACCCAGACAAACAAACACTAGCTATTGTCACAGATGGACTCACTCATTTTCCTAGAAGTCCATATCGTAAGGCAAAAGAAAATCTTCGGTTATGACCAGAAATATCTCACTCCCAGGGCATCATACTTCGTGAAAAAAGAAATCTGAGTTGAAATGATGAACGATTTATCATACCGGAACCTTGACAAAGATACTGTGAATCGTGTCTGTGGTGCTCGAATTTTGAAGGAGGCGCAGTTGGTGAAGGTAGTGAGGCATAGATTATGTACACAGAACACCTCGGACACAGAAACCAGGACAGAAGCCTGCTACAGATAGCAGAGACGATGTGCCTCTGTACTCGTACATAACTTAGAAGACGAATGTGGCTAGCTAAGCCAGGTACCTAATCTCATTGCCTAGCTCCTAGGAGAGGATGAACAGCTGGATTAACTGCAGACCAGTTGCCGGGATCAGAACTCGAACTCGACCCCGGCGGCTCTTTGAGCCCATCAGGGTCAGCAACGCAAACCACTACACCACGGAGGTCTTCGTCAGTTGCCCTTCAAGACATTCATGTTAAGAAAACTTAAATACACGACTAAACTCAACAAAACTTAACCAAACTTAAGTTAGGTTGAGTGGAACAGCTGTAGTTAGACCGAACAAGTTATTTGATCGGATATTAAGTTATGTCACCTCGTAAACTGGCTCCAATTACAATGATGGACACCACCATCCATGCGTGCGTCGCTCTTACCATTTAGATATACGACGGATCACCTCCTTTGCACCGCAATCTTCATCCGATACCACACAGGCCAAGCACAATACGTCACTGTCTTGCAGTTTACCGAATGCCTCCAGTCATTTAGTGAAGATTGACTGTTAACATAAGAATAGGCGATGTGGCAACCACACTTAAGATTCCAACACATAATGAAAAAGAGAAATATAAACCTCGATATAGCCGTTTTTGAACAGATGGATGAATTTTGATATAGATCACCTACGGTTTGCAGCCATTTGGGGGAGGGGTCCCAGATATACATATCGTGCGTGGCTCAACACTATATGGTCCCTGGGGGTATCGCCAACCTCAGGGATTCGGTTCGAATCATGATTGAATCTGCTTCGGTTTAGCTTTGATCGTCGTACTGTGAGTCGGAGCTTCCTTTGACAGTTATACAATCAGTTCTGCGATGAATTTGGCCAGAATTGGATTTGCCGATATGCTTTCACACCAGGTGCCTTGCGTAGATTCAATTTCTCTGATCACATAATTTCTTTTCCCCTTTGTTCTGTCATTTTTTGAGGCGAGGGGGTGGAAGAGAAAGAATGGCACGTAAGTGATCTGCGTGTCGTATAAGGCGACTTTGAGACACTGGAGCGGAAGGAGCTGGAAACCCTCCCCGCCTGTATTATCACTTTCTAGAAGAGACTGAAGATAGAAACCAAACGAAGATTTTTCCTTGGAGTCGGCCGTCTGTTCCTGGCGCTACCTCGGTGAAGGTAGGAAAGGTGGGAAGGTATAAAGAAATAGAGAAATCGGAGACGTCATCACTGACGTATTCACTCTGCGATCACCCTTCCATCTAGGGTGCCTCCTTCTATCTGGGATGGTTCCCTCCGTCTTGGTTTTCTCCTTCCATCTGGGGTGCCTCCATCCATCTGGGGTGCCACCCTCCATCTAGGGTTCCACCCTCCATCTGGGGTGCCTCCATCCATCTGGGGTGCCTCCATCCATCTAGGGTAGGTCCATCCATCTGCAGTGCCTCCTACCATCCATGGGTGGTTCTTTAGGCCTTACACTACAACTTACTGACGCAGTGCTACTCAAAACAGCTCTGGAGGGCCTATGTCGACAGACAGCATGTGAGAGGCTATTAGTCGGAAATGAATATTCATGTTCTTTGGGCAGAGCAATTATGATACTCTGCATGCTAATTATGCCTCAGTCCCCTCACAAATCCAGTTGAGTTCTTCAGGGTAAGTCAGTCGCATTTTCTTCTTCATAATAAATGAAGAATCCAAGGCCCATCAAGATCCAAATTTTCCTTTTAGTGAAAAACTGAATTATATAAGAATTTGAGCAAGATCTATACCTACGATGGTGGAATTATTACAATGTATTGTGCGATACAAAATGAATTTGTGGTACGAAATAAATTTGTAGTCTTTCAACAGCTCTGACATGGGAAAAAACTACAATGAGCTGAACATTACCTTAGCAATGGCTCGTTCATTATGACAACAGAACTTTGTTGGGTATCTAACGATGTCATTAGACTGTCGACCGTAACGATTGTTGTGATCGGCTTTAAAACCGATCTTTTTTTTTTCCCCCTGATGTCACCACTTCCTTAAACGTACAAGTCTGACGTTAGCAGCTTACTGAACGTATTTTCCGATATCAGTGGTTCCTTTTCTTTCTATTTTGATTGCATCGTACGTAAATATTGCGTAGATTGTCTTCATGGATTCCCAATTAGTGATGGGACGTGCAGGAAAGTCTAACTACTACTACTACAACTTACGTAAATTCTAACAGTATCTAACCCAAAACTTAATCTAGCATAATCCTCTTCTATCAAAAAAAAAAATATATATATGACTTTATACATCTTTTAAAAATTCATATTCGACACCAAAGTAAGATCTGAATTCATCAATTCTCTGAAACCTTATTCTGGCATTAATGTTCACAAAACGTATCATAGACTCAAAAACATGTACACTAATTATACTCCCACAGGCTATATTCAGCTGTCGTGAATTCCCCATAGTATAACTTTGTGTTACCCACTCTCAATATATGTTTACGAGAGCCATCCATTCCCAACACGTATAAAATGATCACAAGACAAAACATACTTTCTAAAGTTATCATGTCCCAAAACGTATGTTTCACTTATCAACTCCTGAAGTGTAAACCATAAAGTCATTAACTTCTGAAATGTACATCATGATGTCATCTTCCCCTGCAACCTATACCTGGTTGTACCTGTCTCTCAGTGGACGTTTTCTGGACTTAGTGACTACCAAAAACGTATATACCTGAGGTCTATGGCAGCCACCAACGTTTATTCGGACGTATATGACAATGAAAACCGTGAAACCGTATTTTCTGACTTCACTGACGACAAAAACCGTATCTTCTGACGTCACTGACAACAAAAACCGTACATTCTGAAGTCACGGACAAAAAAATACGTGTATTCTGACGTCACTGACAAGAAAAACAGTATATTCTGACGTCACTGACAACAAAAGCCGTATGTTCTGACGTCACTGACGACAAAAACCGTATATTCTGACGTCAATGACAGCACATAAACACTTACAAAAAAAAAAAAATCACGAACACACGTACAGACATAAGTATAAAAACACAAATACACACCCATTCATGTAAAATACACACACACACACACACACACACACACACACACAACACACAGAGTAAACATAATGTCACATAACCAAACCTATGTTATTTCTCCTCCCCGCTTTACCCCATCCCTTAAAACTACCAGCCAAGCCACATTCCACACCAGTGGACAAAATGATATACAAACACTTATTCCAATATCCTCGGGTTAGCCAAACTCCGGCAGGGCATGTTAAAAATCCCCCAAATTGCAATTCCCTAGACGAGAAATCAGCTTAAGGGTAATCTAAAATCCCACTCGGTCCACCTCCATCACAACCAAGTATGATTTAGCTGGTCGAGATTACGTGTGCAGATTGCCTGTCAGTTCCCATAAGGTGTATAGTCCTATGGTGTTCCTAGCGACGGCGGCACCTAAGGATATCTTCAGGTGGGAGGGTGGGGGTGTTTGGGTACGTGGGTGGTGAGGGGTTATGCGTAATGGTGTGGGGAGGATAGTGTTAAACTGTTGTTGGAGAGAGAGGTATTTCATGTCACGGAAGGTCTACATGCATACATGCAAATAGCTGTGTATGAATACATATACACAGACACTATTGTATGCAATTTATCTTCCAAAATATGTCCTTACGTAACACACACACACAAACACACACGCACACACAGACACCTATGTGCTGCCACACTGGCATTGGCTTACCGTCATATGGTAATTTATGACACGACAATTTACCATGCAAGTTCCGCTAAACATAACAAACAACATCCACTTTTCACTGAGCATTATGCGTAGTCAAGTGTGAACCCAAAAGCACAATTATGCTAAAATGAATACAACTGGCAACTGTGTTATTCTTTTTTTTTCTTTTTCTACACAAAGCCCAACTCATGCATTATTCACATCAGAAAGTCAGTTGTAACAATTACGTTTGGATTTAGTCTTGCTCAAACTCCATCATATGAAATTAATTCCCATTTTTTTTTTTCTTTCACGAGCGCCATTTGAAGTGTTATGCTTTCTTGTGTAGGTAGATGAATCCATCCAGGTTTTGAATTTCATGTTAACAGATGTGGCGAATGTGTGTAAGATCTGATGTCAAAATTGAATACCCAAGAAATATTTGTCTTGTAGGTGTGTGTGTGTGTGTGTGTGTGTGTGTGTGTGTGTGTGTGTGTGTGTGTATTTTCATGTGTTACCGGACTCAACCTGCTTTGGGGTTATTACACGAGTGAAAAGTCACCTTTGGCGAGGCTGTATCATCATATGTGGACGAAGCAGATCACGGTCTCATGAAATACCTTCTTATTTCAGAGACGTCCACTCCATAAAGTTTATCATTTCCCTGCTACTATTTGCAGCGCGGCCTTGAAACTACAGGAGCCATATTAAAGGGGGTCCTGGAGTGTTGTTTAATGACTATGATGTATTTCCCGTTCTACCGAAGTAGCGTCAGGAACAGACAAATGAACCCACAAGGAAGATATATTCTCTCGACAGTAATTGAATATAGTGATAATATAGTAATATGGCTATAAAGACTTTGATAATGCTCCATACTGGGATAGAAACATGAATAATGCTTTTAATATACTTCGTCTGTCCCCTAGTTGGGATATGATATATAGCAGACTCATGAACTCGTAAACCAATTTAAAAAAGAAACCCACTTTAAAAAACAAAAAGGCATGAAAAAATGAACCACTTTAATAAAAGTAAAACACTATAAAAATCATAAAAAACATGAACCACTTAGAAAAGTAAAACACTTCAAAAAAGTCATGGCAAATATGAACCACTTAAAAAAATGTTAACTACTTAACAAGAAAAAAATATGCGCAAAAGGACATTAAGCACTGCAATAAGCTTAGCGTAAGATGATTCTCGCGTGTGAAGATTAAGTTAGATGATAAAAGTTAACAGAATAAAATCTTTACGTGGGACTAAAAAGCATTGCACAGAATATTGTCTGCATAACATCAAGGCTCCGACACCCACGCTTTTAAGAGCCACTACTCTACCAATTACATGAATGCATTACGTATTTTCAACAGAAGAAAATGGTATTAGATTTAATCGTAGATCATATCTGTTACCGAGTTAACTTGAAGTGAGTCAATAGAGAGAGAAAAATGATGATGAAAGAGTAGGATGTTATTGGGAAAAATTTCAAAGAAAATGGTCAAATTTTGACTAACATCTCATCTCATAGCTTTAGCCTATGGACCTCTTAAAGTCAAGCAAGAGGTGGAATGAATTTCCTAAATATATACACGAAAAAGACACATGCAAGAAATATTCTTCTCACTGCATAAAACTTAAAAGTATACTAAGTTTCTAGTCTTACACGAAACACTACTTCAAAGTAAGATTGCACTTTATATTGAACAATTGAACCTTATACTTTTTATCAGTGAGGTAGATATATCTAGAATATGTGAAGTGTGAAATGCATATGAGAAAATACTTTACCTTTCTTCACTAATGGAACAAACTTCAAGGCTCTATGAGTTAACGTACATGTCAGGCTAATGTTAATTCAGAACCTTGAGTATTCTCCCTTATTCATGGACATGGAATGTTTACTGGAAAATATTGTAATATACGCTGTTAGGGTCAAGTTCACCAAGTCTATTAGTTCATCATAGGCATCTAATAGACTACACACACGTGTGTGTGTGTGCGTATGTGTGTGTGTGTGTGTGTGTGTGTGTGTGTGTGTGTGTGTGTGTGTTATGGGACGCTGCAGGTGAAAAATCACCTTTGGCGTGCCTGTATCTCTGGGCGTCCAGTCTCGTCAAACAACTTCTCACTCCAAAGGAGTCTACATCTCCCTGCAGCTAAACTTAGCGTAACATTTGGCAGTAGGAACCTTTAGAAAAAGTTCAGGGTAACACCAAGAAGTTGGTTCAGGGATAATCTATAAATGACATAACAGAGGCCATCCTCACCCACAAATAAGGAGTACATAGATATACAGTCAGCATTACCTGGTCCAGGGGACGACTTTGCCGTTCTCGAAGCTAGAGCTGCGAATATCGTATCGAATGCTGATCCTCCGGTGGTTTCGAACTTGCTCCGTGAACTTCCTGGTCTCATCCATTGTGATGCTTTCTTCGTAAGTACTCACAACACTCGCAAACAATTGGCTAGATTTATATATGCTTCTATACACTGACACTTTTATAGTATATATACTTATCTACACACTTACTGATCTAGATTATGGATGGAGATATAATATCTATACACACTTGACTGTAGGTGCAGTTGGTGATATAGTTTATACAGAGAGACTGATATATATTATATCTTTGTATAGATATATATTTACAGATGGCGATTTATATACGGATACAGTTCAATAACGAATGTAGTCATGAGAGTTTCGCTTCTGTTCAGCACAATAATTGATTTCCCCACACTCAACAGTGAGTACAACCATTCACTTTATTCGCTGTAGGATTATAATTAATCACTTTTCCTCACAATCGTCTCTACAACGAATCATAGTCTTCCTCAGAGAGTAGCAACACTGAAACACACCATCGCCCGTGAATCACCTTCACTTAGAATGAGTCCTTGCTATACATCACCTTCGCTGCTCCCACCCCCAACTCAAGAAAAATAAAGTGGATCTCCCTCGAAGACACAGAAAAAGCTGCACAATGAATCATCTCTAAAAAAAAAAAGAGAGAAAGAGAGAGAGAGAGACAGAGAGAAAAATAAACACTTGAGCCAGAGGAGAGGAGAAAGCGCACGGGGATTTCACCAGCTCTTCAAACATCTGCTTGTCTCATCGCCCGACCAGCAGGTCTTCTGCGCTGGTCGACTGCCACTGGTTTTCGTCTTCTTCCTCGGCAGCCAACCTCCTTCTTCCCTCTCCTCCTGCTCCTCACGTAACCTAATCATCCCCCATATACATAAGGGACGCCTAGACAACGTCTGTGGAGGGTCTTGCGGTCGTTCTGAAGAGTCGTGTGTGGTGGAGTCGTGTTGAGGTGAGGTCTACAGACTCTCCTTTGATGTCGGGGAGGCGCTGGTCCTTACCACAGTGACAGACAATCACACTCCACTAATTGACGTTCTCGCCAGGGATTGCTTGCCCTTAGCTTAGCACCTGGATTAGAAATACGTGTTTCACTTTCCTGGGTCAGAACATCAGAATACGATATAAACAAAACGTTGGATTATGTTCGTCTTGGATGTGTTCCTCAACCACCCACATACAGCTGTCTTCAGTCCTCCCAAAAACCAGGGGTTGGTACCGAGATATTTAGAATATGAAGAATTCTGGAATAAGTTTATTCCAGCCGAAATAGTCCCTTACGTCTTTGATCTATTGCCCACCACTGGCAAAGGAATGTCTGAAGAATATTTTCATGATTTAAGAACTTTTTCCTTACATTTACTATTTGAAGATTATATCACAACAGTGTTTAAACAATTTCACGCAGCACCACAATGGTATATACTCTCTCTACTCAAAGGGGCATGGGTTCGAAACCGGTCCACCGGGGTAATAGAGCCATCGTTTACCACAGTTTGCGTAACTACAGGTCATGCCAGCATTGCAAATAGCTTGGGTTAACTACCCTAAAGTCACACCTACCTACCAGTTATTGAAATACGATCGATACAAATCTTAGATCTATTAGATATCCATCCAGAAGAATGAAACTGCTCATTTACGAGTCGAGTTGATTGATTCATCTCTCTCTCTCTCTCTCTCTCTCTCTCTCTCTCTCTCTCTCTCTCTCTCTCTCTCTCTCTCTCTCGTCAGTCGTTTTCACCTGGATTACGAGCAGCGGTGTATTCGACAAGTTTATTCTTTTAATACAGTTGCCGGTAAAACTTCCACTGGCTATATATATTTTTTTTCTTTCCCTGAGAGTTTACTGGAAAATGAATTACGCGCCTTTACACGCTACGCCAGTTTCCTAAATGGTTCCACACAGTTCTAAATTGAATCACTGTTCATGTTAACATGAAAAAGTACTGAAGCTGCCGGCATGGTAGGAGGCCCTGAGAGAGAGAGAGAGAGAGAGAGAGAGAGAGAGAGAGAGAGAGAGAGAGAGAGAGAGAGAGAGAGGGGAGGGTTGAATATCTTTCCCCTGCCCCCCTTCCCCTTCCTCCCTTCGTTTTCCTTCCCGACAGTGTCGTACGGGATCGGAAAAAAAATAAAAAAGAATTTCTTGTGCGTGAGGCGTCTACGAAGAGGGTAAGATGACCTCCCAAGGGAACTTCTGCTTACGGCAAATGACGGATCTAAAGTATTTCAACATCTCAAATAATCTGAGACGTGACACGAGTTTCCAGAGAGGCCGAAAAAATTCCGGAGTTTAGGGATATCGCGGCGCGACGCTCAAGTTGTTCCGTAAGCCATTGAAAACGAGAATTATACAGATCATATATACACATTACAGTATATATATATATATATATATATATATATATATATATATATATATATATATATATATATATATATATATATGCACAAAATCACAACAGACACGTGATTTTATGAATGCTGGAAAAACCACATGCAAAAAGTACCACGAGATCCCGAGCGCTTTCGCTCAGGATCTCGAGGTAGGCCGGGGCACTACCGCTTGGACCTCGAGGTGAGAAAATCTATGGCATCATAAAGCCTGAAAAAGTACACATCGTTCATCCTCGACTACCCTTACTGTCAGTTGTTCCAAAACGAAAGAATTTAAACGAAATTTAAATGTCTACAAAGATATTAGGTTTTTTCTTTATCATTTTCTTTCCTACGTCGTAGACGATATAACTCATGGGTTGGAACTTTCATTCATCACGTAGAAATGAACTACAGTACTCTAGTATCTTTAAGTTATCTGAATCTTAAAGCTTAGGAAGGCATTTTTTTTCTTTTTTTGACTGACTGACACACACACACCCACACCACACACCCTGACACTTCAAGGTAAATTTTGATGCTTTCACTCCCATGGTCACGTGCAAAAAAAAAAGGACACCCCATTATCATATGCACCTCACATCACATCAGTATTCAACGTAACCATTACCAGCACTTCATTCCGAAAACTTCTCTCACGCACACAAACTTCCAACATGGTGTTATGTTTATGAACCAGGTTCCGTAAACTCTCCTCACTGACTCTCACGGTGTTCTCGTCGTCTCATGACTTAAAAAAAAGAGACACCCTCAAATTCTCATGACTCTCGGTATATAATGACGTAAATATATCGAATGACTCATTATGACTTTCGTTATATCCAGTGACATATATGTCGCTGGCAATTTGCCGGTTAGTATAAAGTTTTTCTCGTAAAGTTTAACCGTACCTTCAACTTGCTTATCATAACGTGTGATGTAATACTTTTATGGAAATCGAACGGTAACATTTGCAATTATCATTGATCAAAGGGTCTCGAAAATAAATTTTCTATATATGTAAGGCTATCAGACGCATGTAGTTGTTATTGTACTCACGTGATAGTAGTTGTTAATCACTAGAAAGACGATGGAAGTGTGTACATGACAAGCATCCACCTCCAGAGGGGTGTTCTTGAAATTGAATTGTCTCAAAAAAAATAGGATCCAAGATCATAAGTCTCATAATGTATTCGTCAATCGTACTCAACTGTTTCATGCATCCAGCAGGTACCAGAGCGTCACTAAGACATTAACCTGAATGTAAAATGTGCAAGAATTCAGTTTTCTTTCTTTCTTTTTTTCACTCGCGACGACAGAACTCAAAGTTGGAATGGTCTCTAGCCATAGTTTTGACATAAATGAACTGCATTTTGCACGTAAAACTGCAGTAAACCATCGCTTTCAAAAGTTTTCTTGAAATTCAAATTATGGAAAGTCATTCTCTAAAAGGGACAGTCACATACCAACGTTGTGTTGATGATCTGCACACATGCACATCCTTAGTGTATTTATATATATATATATATATATATATATATATATATATATATATATATATATATATATATATATATATATATATATATATATATATATCATGTATTATACTTTGCCGCTGTCTCCCGCGTTAGCGAGGTAGCGCAAGGAAACAGACGAAAGAATGGCCCAACCCACCCACATACACATGCGTATACATATACGTCCATACACGCACATATACAGACCTATACATTTCAACGTATATATATATATATATATATATATATATATATATATATATATACAGACATAAACATATATACACATGTACATAATTCATACTTGCTCTCTTCATTCATTCTCGTCGCCACCCCGCCACACATGAAATGACACCCCGCCCTCCCTCCATTGTAAGAAGCTAACATCATACGTTCCCTTGCATCTGAAATATGTTTTCGCTATGGGATTCTGGTTCAGACTGCCTGGTACCCATGAATTCACAGGGAAAGGGAACCGCTTCAAAAATAGCGTGTCACCTTGGCACGACTGAATTTAATTAGTCCCTTTTGGATTATCAAAAAGAAAAAGGGGAAGAAGTAACTTATCACATCTGAATACCAAGCAGCACCAGCGTAATAGGCACAAATTTGATTTTGGTGAGTTGCTGAATATTTTTTTTTCATTTCACTGAAATGGGATTAATCTCTCTCTCTCTCTCTCTCTCTCTCTCTCTCTCTCTCTCTCTCTCTCTCTCTCTCTCTCTCTCTCTCTCTTTTCCTGTGACCCTCTGCTGTGTAGTGGTTAGCGTTACCGACCATGAATCATGCCGGGGCTCCCGTCCCTCCAACACCACCCCTTTTCAACAAAAGTGCCACGCCCTACTTTACTCTCGCCCTCACACTAAACCCAGACTCTACCCACTCGGATGTTTCCATATCAATTGTCCCTCTTCCACTTGAGTTCAGTTTCACTCACAACTGATATATACATCTTCGCTCTGAATGAAGCTAAATCATATATCACTACCTGATATCAATTCAAAGTGTTGCTTTACATGAAATACGGCATATTATTAGCCTCCACGTCCCGTAAACCACAGATCTCGTTACGTTCTTCGTATTTCCTTATTTCTACCGTAATTATAAGACTCATACCCTCTTAGCATGGTCCTAGAAATCAGTGATAGCTACAGCCCACCTCCACTTCTTAGATGTTTTGACTATTTTCTATGTTCATTTAGTGTTATGTGACGTCCCAGGGAGTAGGATTGGAATCCTGGATGCTCGCTGTCCGTAGAGTTTGAACCCCACATGCTCCAGGACGTGAGGTTCGAGCCCCAGATTCCCCATAACCCTAGATTCTCCAGCACGTAAGGATCGAGACCTAGATCCTCCTTCGAGTGGGATTCGAACCTTTACAGGCTTGGGGATGAATCTAGGTTAAAAAGTCAGTGAATAAATCTCTTTCGCCGCCCCCCTCTGAATGCGTGGGAAGAATTCCCTTGATTCAATTTTTAATTTCCTTTGTCGAGTGACGGGAGAAATTCCGACGCGTCATTTTCTTTCAATCTCTGGAACTGACAGGAGTAAAGTTGGTGAGCCAGTCATATGAACTGGATCGGAAATAACAAGGAATAGACATGCGTGTCAAAGTTGCCAATACTATCGGAAAAAAAAGGGGTCAAAACTTTTTATCTAATGAAAACAACAGAGTTTAAAGATACGATACAGTGACGACAGTTTCAGTCAGAGTAGAAGAAAAAAATGTAAAATAAATAACACTTATAAAAGAAGAAATTTGAATTCCGTGTTGTAAAGAATATAAAATGTGAAGTATTACTACGTGTTATACATGTGTATGTGTGTGTGTGCTTTTGTGTGTGTGTGTGTGTGTGTGTGTAACACAGAGACAGAGCGTTAATGGAATGGCCTTCATTAGCATTCAATTACCCGTGCCGTCTCGGTTAACATGAAAAAAAAGAAAAGGTTCCAGCAAACTGGGAAGGGATGGCTGCAGAGAGGTGAGAGCAGCAGAGGTGATAAGACGAACAACTCTTGAAGACATTCTGGCTAAGAGGAAGGTGGCCAAAAATGAACGCATCCCAGATATACGAGCAGTACTCCATACCTGAGACAAAGAGACCCCTTTACGTATGGAACAGCTGCTTTAAAGGGAACAGTTGGAGCATACACACACACACACACACACACACACACACACACACACACACACATATATATATATATATATATATATATATATATATATATATATATATATATATATATATATATATATATATATATATATATATATATATATATATATATATATATATGTATGTATCTTTTGCTCTTGTGAAGCAGACATTGTGATGTTCGATATGTGGGACTTTCAGAAACGAGAGGAGGATTTTGCTAACGTCGAAAATGTCTCTGTCACTGCAGAGTTAGACTGGTGCGTTCTGAAATTCAACAGGAAGTGACCATCGAGGTTTGGTAACATATATTGGCAGAAGTTACGTGTCTGCATTGGAAGAGGGAACCAGTGTATTACTTCGCCACTTCGAGATTATGCACGGGCCGGAATGCAGAGTGGAACTATTTTTAAGCCGGGGAAAAAAAAAATCTTGAAATTAGGAAGGGAGGGAAAGTGAGATGAAGTATTTAGAGTGGAATCATCAGCGCAGGAGTGAATTGGGTTCGAAGCTGAGGAAAGGAGATCCTTTATAGAGGAATGAAAGAGGGTGGAAAATTAGGAGAGAGCGCTGAAGTAAACCACTGCTGACAAGATGAGGAGATTTCTCTCCGTTAATGAATACCGAAGTGGAAAAACTAGATAGAAAGCATTGCTCTAGAGAAGCAGATGAAGAGTCGAAGGATAGAAGTATAGGAAGCAAATACTTATGCCAAGACCCTGTCAAGTGCTTTGGAGATGTCGAGGACATGATGGAAACAGCTCACCAAAATTCCCAGGAGAGGAAGGTCAAAGGTGAATCACATACGAATGGAGATCAGTATTGGATCTCCTTGCACTGAGAGAGCCTTATTAGCGACCTGAGAGAAGGCAATGAAATTCTCTGTGCTTGAGAAAGTAAGAACTGAATAGAATTTCAAAGGTTTTAGCGATGGTAGACGTAAGAATGATTAAGGCACTAGTCGCAATGGTTAAAACACCCTCTCTTCTTCGTAACGTGGTGCACTAAGGCATATCCCGCCCCCTGCCAACACACACACACAGACACACACACACACACACACACACACACACACACACACACACAAAGCCCGCAAGGGCTGGAGTAGCACAGAGACTCGTTCCTTCAAAGCATGGAGGTATTCCATTCGGACCATAAGCCGTACCCACTTATAACTGGAAGATGACTCAGAGGATAAAGGCTCAGTGATAGGGAAAGAATCAGAATTGGAATCATTAGGAAAGGAGTGAAAGGAAATTAAGCTGCTGAAAAAAAAAGAAATCCTTTATTTGTTGGAGAATTAGCAAAGGGAAAATTAAGTTAGAAAAAAGAAGTTATTGGATATTCTGCCTTAAGGACCACAGAGGTCGATCACTTGACGAGGTCGGAATAGACCTTTTTCTTTTGGTGAAGGTGTGCTCGACTCCACGAAGAACAGCTTTGTAATGATTCCAAGCAGATATGATGGCAGAATGAGATTAGGAAGGGAAGAATTTCATATTCCTCACACACTCTGCCTCTGATGTGACGCTGATGAGAGGTCTGTCAAACTACGATCGAGTGGATAAAGGTTTGATACAAGAAGTGACGTATAGCTCTCTCTCAAGAGAGATTACTTCCGCTATATGGACAGCACAGCTGGAGGCATCCTGGCTGACAAAGCGGAATTGATCTCAAAGAAAGACATCTGGCGTTTCGAGAGGAGGATAGAGGGTGGATGTGGCTAGCTGGTAGCAAGAGCAATAAAACTGTGATTAGAAGACCCGAAGGAAACAGAAATAACTCAACTGTAATTGAGGAATTCAGAGGTAAGAAAGAAGCCAATCATTTCACAGAAAAGGTCGCGACAATCTTGAATTCTTAATGGGTGTGTAATGATTTGTTCCAGATGGTGAAAGAGGAAAAAGTGTGACCTCGAATAAACTACGATTATCAAAGTAGAGCTAAGCCAATCTCCTTGTAGTAGATTAGATCCCCCTTCATAAAGGACTTCAGGACATGGATGTGTAGAGAGAGAAACACCTAGCGACAGGATGTCACATAATCGAAAGAGCTGAAATTGGTCTCTCTCTCTGCATGACCAAACTGCTGAGCCCCTCCATCAAACCCAATTCACTCTTTATTTTAAGGTCTCCAACAGTCCCATAGAATTATCAACAAACAAGGACGTTATTGTGCCGGTTATAAGTTTAACTTGAGGCACATAAGATTGAATAAGACAAGAAAGAAAAGTTTCCAGGAAATCGATAACTTTTCCTTGATTTATCCCCCGAAAAGAAATGTTTTCAATTTGTCGTTCAGGAAAAGTTTAAGAACTCGGTTACGTAAATTTCTTCCCGGTAACTCGTTAGATTAAACTTTTAGAGAAAATGGTAGGGTGAAACAGAGTGATACATGTCACTACACACACAACAGACATTACAGGAATACACAACTTCATCATCACCTACCATAATCACCATACAGATTAGCACAACCACATTTCCTCATCATCACAGTCACCATATACACTCGCATCACCATTCACCATATACATTCGCACCACCACAGTCACCATACATACTAGCACCAATACATCATCGCAGTAACCATAGCAAAAAATGAGTCATACAATAATCATCACATCCACCCATACCACACACACACACACACACACATCACTTGACTCTACAGTAATAACATTGTCAGACAGGTATAAGAACTTCGTCACCTCACACACACACGCACACACGCACACACACACACACACACACACACACACACATCACTTGACTCTACAGTAATAACATTGTCAGACAGGTATAAGAACTTCGTCACCTCACACACACACACACACACACACACACACACACACACACACACACACACACACACACACACACACGCACAAAAAAAAATAGATTAAAGTTTTATCTTGGACGAAGGAGAGCGAAGAAATGCCTCAACTCGTGTGTGTTTCTTCGTTCTAAGAAATCAAGGAACTTGTCAAACGTGTTCTTTTTGTTAATGTCAAAATTGCGACCCTGGATTTTGATGGAATATATATATATATATATATATATATATATATATATATATATATATATATATATATATATATATATATATATATATATATGATTTTTTTTTTTGCTCCATTGGTATAATTGTATACGAAAGTAATCATATACAATTGGTTTTTGCTAATGGTAAAAGCTTCCGATCATATTACAGTATTCACTAATGTGAACGCTGCATTACGTCTATTGAAAAAAAAAAAAAAGATTCAAAATCCTTCTTGTTTCGCGGTTCGTCTGTTCGCTCTGCAGTTTCATTTGATTTGAAAAATTACACCCATGGGTGGAGCGCGTTGTGCTCCTGGGATTGATATCATGGCTCCTACCAGAGAGCAACCGATCTCTGTTTACATCTGACAAGTAATCCACTAAAGTTCCTCCCTGAAGTATGTTCCCATGTACCCCCACACACACACACACACACACACACACACACACACACACACATTCGCTAGGCAAGCATCACCCACAACGGCTCTCGGGGGAAATACAACCATCTCTCACTTAAGACATATTTCTGAGCAGCGGCGGAGCCGCAAACCAACTCCAGCCACTGCGAATTTGTCTCCTAGGCAACATAGACAAGTGGTGGGGGGGCTGAGGGAGGAGGAGGAGGAGGAGGAGGAGGAGGAGGAGAGGAGGAGGTGGAGGAGGAGGAGGAGGAGGAGGAGGTGGAGGAGGAGGAGGGTCTCATTACAAAGTTCATGTGGCAAGGTGACTGTCTGCCCGCCGATACGAGACGATTGTCCCCTCTCACAATATTGTCTTATCATGACTGAGGACCTGGAGGACACATTACCAGGGTACGAAGAGCTTCCTCACGAAAATCTAATCTTGTAATTCAACAGGTTTATCAAGACGAGTTGTATTATATGTAATTAATCAGTGCTCGTGCCTCTAATACTATTGAAACTGGATTTAGTATTAGATTCAGCATATACCGAAGCATTTTATGTATCACAGTTAAATCAACATTAGATAAGTGAATTATTAATACAATTTATATATTCAGCAAATACCAGTTTTACGGTGAAAATCAGTTTTGACACAAAGGCAAATATTCCCAATTTTTTTTTTTTTTTTAATTTGTGCCAGTATATCGTGAAAAATAACTACATAACTTGAGAGATAAGTACGAGAAAATTTGCCTTCAATTTGACTTTTATATTACAGAAAATGGCATAGAGAAGAAGAAGAAGAAGAAATGTCACCAGACAAAATGTTTGCCTCGTATTTTTCCTGCAAGGGAACACTGCTAAAAGCCTTGACAGCAGTGTAGTTGCAAGTTCGGAGAACTTCTCCTCTCTGCAATCAGGTGGTGATAAATACGGTTCTCTCTCTCTCTCTCTCTCTCTCTCTCTCTCTCTCTCTCTCTCTCTCTCTCTCTCTCTCTCTCTCTCTCTCTCGATCTTACATCAGCTACCTCCCCTCTCCCTCATCTCCTTTTCTATTACCCACTACTCCCACCACCACCACCAACACCATCACTCACCTCTGCCAGACGCTTGTCCATTTCAGCCAAGCAGATATTCAAACGCTTCTTCGAAAATCATTCGAGACTGAAATTATTTGGTGACGTATTTTTCTTCCTCCCTCACAAACGCAAAACTCATATAACATCCAAATTTTCATTCAGCCTAAGGAAGAAGATACTCGTTACGCAACTAGATTTTCTGTGGATATATAAGTATCTATAGGTACAACCTACAGTTCGGATGGTCGATTGTTACCAAAAAGTTTTAGAGTTTTTTTGGACTTAAGGCACTGTGTGTGTGTAAGGCACTGTGTGTAGCCAGCCTGAAAAACTCTAAAGACGAGAATTTCCATTTCGGTGTTGAAGAAAAAAGAGAGAGATAAAGAGAGAGTAGAATGAAACACAGTAGCATCTGTTGTACTTTTTTTTTTCTTCCCCTGTGGGTAAATCCATTTGAAATGTAGCTGGAGATATGTATTTCAATACTTCGTTTTGTGTAACACAATGGCATTAGCATCCACTACCACGGGGGAGCAGAGAAAAACATGCTCTTGTATTTCTAGAATTCCTGGTAGCGACAGGAAAGGATGAAGGCAAGCAAGATTGGATGTACATGTGCACATATATATATGTCTGTGTATGTGTATGTATATGTGTTTATGTTGATATATATATATATATATATATATATATATATATATATATATATATATATATATATATATATATATATATATATTTGTGTATTTACAGAATATTAGTGTGCACATCAGAGTGTTATCCTTACAAAGGACTGAGTGAACTGTATATCAATTCAAAAACGTTGTATCTAACATCAAGTAAACAAAACCTTTCTCCCAACTAATCTCATGTTCAAATGAGTCTATTCCTGTCTCGCATCTGTATGATGATAATCCAAGGACTGGAATATACTGCACTTGTGAACTACTTTGCAAGTTATTTCAGCATATCAAAGACGCCATGATGATAATGATCAGTATGACGCATTGCTCTCGTTGTAGATATTTCTCACAAAATAGGTGATTAATACACCACCGATGAACGTGATTGTAGAGTTAGTTCTACAATTGCCCACCTATTCATTCGTTTATGAATCTGTTAACAGAGAGAGGATGGTCTTTGCAGTCATGTCTTGTCTTTACCATTCAATACCCACTTTAAGAGTGAGTTGATTCAGTTAGCCAGCGAAGAAGCGGCCATATAGGGAATGAGGGAAGGACTGGAAGTAAAAGAATTAGTTGGGTGGAGGGGCGGAAAGAGGGAGAGTGGGAGAAAGAAGGATGGAAGAAGGTTTGGAGGGAGAGAGAAGGGGAGGTGGTCAAATGGAGGAGGGGAGAAGAAGGCTGGGAGGGAGAGGATTATGGGAGACCTAGGAAGGGAGGATATTAGTGCAGGGAGGGTGGAAAGTAATGGAGGGAGGGGTGGAGGAGAATGAAGGAGGGAAAGAGGAGCGAATCAAAGGGAGGGAGGGGGAGAGAAGGTGTGAGAGTACAGCCAGCCACAAGGGATCCTCCTCATTACTTAAAACTTCACAGAAAAGCGGGTTCGTTATGTGCATGACTTTGAAGGTCTGTGGACTGAAGAGAGAGAGAGAGAGAGAGAGAGAGAGAGAGAGAGA
This sequence comes from Panulirus ornatus, assembly GCF_036320965.1. Taxonomy (NCBI): domain Eukaryota; kingdom Metazoa; phylum Arthropoda; class Malacostraca; order Decapoda; family Palinuridae; genus Panulirus; species Panulirus ornatus. Next base: position 14,557,934 of record NC_092256.1, on the reverse strand, counting down.
GAGAGAGAGAGAGAGAGAGAGAGAGAGAGAGAGAAAATGAATATAACAACCGAAGAATCCTTCTCCTTGAGCAGTGTCAGACCAGACAGAGAACTCTTGTATTCCCTATGAACGTCCCCTTCCCTCGTCCATTCCCTAAACGGAGAACGGGAATTAATTCTTGAGCGGGTTCCACAGCAACCCTCCAGTTAAGGATATTTCTAGCTTCAGACAACATAAATCTGCCAACCAACAACACCAGCTGCAACGCCAATGGTTTTCTCCCATTGCATTGTCGACTTACGTCAGGAGTTGTATATCTGAAGTTTGTGAGCCGATTAACTGTTTTCGTGGACTCAAATCACTCAGACATAGACTTCGTTACGAGATAGTTGTGGACGTTGTGAGTTGCTCGTTATTCCTTCGACATGAATTATGACAGAAGATGTGGTGGAGGCGGTATGACAGTGTGTGACATTTAGTGTGGCTATCACACACCTATTCTGCTAGCCCTGTGGTTTGAGACTATATAGAAAACATGATTAATATATGCCTTACTGTAGAGAATTCCTAGACTTACAGGCAAGGAACTGATTCAATTCACTCACGAATAGAAAATATATTCTCTGCTAACCCAGTACATCTGTGACCATACTGTATCAGTCACTGGCACTAACCAACACCTCACCAAAATGGATTTTGTCAGGATCTTATCCGTGTTTCCTTCAAGTAAACCACATGAGCTTCCCTTCCCACGCCTCCACCTCTTCTCTCGACGTAGTTGGAACCGACCTGACAGTCTCCGCTGTTACGTGTCGTCTCCTGGGAAACGACAGCTCCCCCTAGACCGCTGACCTGTCTCCACTCTACTATCCCATCACTGGGGGATGAGGACAGCCTGCACAGGGATACGGGAGACTGAATAGACACCACATTCAAAGTTTGACCCGGACAAACAGAAAGATCTACTATTTACTACCATCATCAAATAACCATCCGTAATTGGCTGATTCCATCGTAAACCTTACGCTCAAATATTTACTAGATCTCGCAGCACTGAGTTATTTATTTTGTTCCAGACCTTTTCGTTTGACGAAAATCCGTCTCTTCTCCACTCCGTGCACCAATTCACGTCTAAAAACCTCAGTTTCACGAGGTAAGATACTTTGAACACGAATAAACCTAACGTTTACAACAATATAATAATAATGGAAGACGTGTGCAATACATTCTCCAACAATCCTTGAAATATTTATATTCAATCTTATCTACATTTTACCATGTATTTAATGATCTTTCATTCCTTTTTACAAAAACGATAAGAACTTTTAACTTCAAAACCGTGTACTATCTGGATGGTTCTCGTTTACCGCTAGAGACTCGCGTATAACCGTAACACCTGTTGGATATCAAAGGAAACCATTGAATCTGACCGTAGCGTGAGGTATATCCGTCTACATGTAGCGAGAACCTCCTGAGAGACAGGTCTTATAGCCGCGTGGAGGAGGTAAGGCGCTTGGCGACCCCTCACACATGTGACACCTGGTTAAAGACTATCAAAGACCCCATCAGACGAGAGTGTCTTTCGATAAGAGAGACGTGATGGAACTGTAATAACCAGGAATCGTGTAAAGGGAACATTTCTTGGGAGGCTTGGCTCAACGTTCCTGTAGCTCTACCCATCATACAATTAAAGAAACGTTTCTGAGGTTCAGCGCATTACATGATCAAGGACATGTTTCTGAGGTCTGATTCATAACACGATCGAGGAAACGTTTCTGAGGTTCAGCGCATTACATGATCAAGGACATTTTTCTGAGGTCTGATTCATAACACGATCGAGGAAACGTTTCTGGGGGCTGAACCCATCACAAGATGAAGAATATGCTTCTTTGGACCATCCCATCACAAGATGTTTGAAGAGACAACCAAGATCCATCGAGTGTTTGGTAATACAGCGCTTGTGACTTCCTTGCAATTAAGGATTTTGCAGTAAAAGAAAAGGAAAAAATGGGCAGTTTAGGAATTAGCCATACAATGTGGAGAACGTTACATACTGAATCTCTTTTTTACTGTAAATAATCAATCTGGTCACCTTTTAAATACCGTGGGATTTGTTGGAGCTTATAATGTAATTAGCAATATTGAGGACACAAGAGACAGTGGAATCATACAGCTGGGACAAACCACAAGAATGTTTTGTCAAAGGTGTTTCTGTAGTTATCTAAAAGGATGATTTTGTTGCATGTGCTAAGGTTTATCCCATTTAATCTCATTTAATCTCATCTATATTTTCCTGCTGTGAACGCTACGCGCTAATCCTACCTTTTGGAAAAAAACCAACTCATCGTAAGTATTCGCAACAATTTATGCTGTTGACTTAAACATTTAAAAGCTGGAACCTTCTCCTTGAAATCGATTCACTTCTGTATTCCAACGCTATCAAACACGTACCTTTCTTTAGCAAAAAAGGTCACGCCTTTCTCTCTGACTCTATGAACCAGCTACGAAAATGACTTCAATTTTACAGTGAGAAGATAAAAAAGAAAGCGTATGAGGAATCGACGATGTGAACGAAAACAAGATGGAATACTGCGTTTCTTCATGAATGTAAGATGTGTCTGGGCACGAAATTCCCTGGAGAAGAAAACGCAGTATCGAATGTGTTTACCCCAGTGACTCCTTTGTTGGCGGAGTACGATGACATCCATGACGCTCTTAAGAAGGGGATGAAAATATTTTCTCAGTGGGTAGTCTTGCATTCTATGTCTGTCTATCTGACTCTGTCTTTGTCTGTCTGTCTGTCTATCTGTCTCTGTCTGTCTGTCTGTCTGTCTGTCCGTCTGTCTCTCTGTCTGTCTATGTCTATCTGTCTCTGTCTTTGTCTGTCTGTCTGTCTATGTCTGTCTGTCTGTCTGTCTGTCCGTCTGTCTCTGTCTGTCTGTCTCTCTCTCTCTCTCTCTCTCTCTCTCTCTCTCTCTCTCTCTCTCTCTCTCTCTCTCTCTCTCTCTCCACACTGTGTCCACCAAAATCCCACGATCTCATGTTTCCCAGTATCTCCATATGATGATTCCACCATTCAAGTCATTTCGAGGATTAAGTAAAGTTAAGAGGATAGAGGCGTGAATCTCCGATGACTTTACTTACGTTGGAATTCATTCCAAGTCTAAAACTTGCGTGAGGATAATTACGTCCTGCGTCAGAGCTCGTTAGTGAGTGAGAGAGAGAGAGAGAGAGAGAGAGAGAGAGAGAGAGAGAGAGAGAGAGAGAGAGAGAGAGAGAGAGAGAGCAAATGATAAAGAAAACATTTTCCTCCCTCTGTTCGTCCCCTTTTTCACCCCTCCCCATCTCCCCCTATTCCTCCTCAGGTGTGTGTTCTCCCCTCCTCGCCACTAACGCCCACTCCCCCATTCTTCTTTTACCTTTTTTTCCTACATTCCTCAGGCCTGTGCGGTGCGCGGTGGAGGGCGATAAATATAGTCGCTCTATTGTCCCAGACTGGCTTGTATTTTCAGGTATTCCTGTCTGTTTTCTAACGTTTTTTTTGTGTTCCTATTTGATACATTCCTTGCCATTTGTTGTTCTGGTGTTATCAGCTCTCACTTTTAGGGATCTATAACTATATCCTCTTATAAGTATAACTACTAGATTTCTAGATGTATTTTCAACCATTCCAAATAGATTTCATTCTTGTAGCGAATTCTAGTCGGCTTGTGTCGCTTGTGTGAAGGATATTTTCGTTAGATATCTCTTTTTCATTTGTACCACGAGTATTTCACTATATGTCTCCTTTACTGGAATATTTCATTTTTGAATATCTAATGGCATATTTGTGGAGTACCGAATGCTATTCTTCCCACTGAACATTGCGATTCTATTTCATTTCTTATAGATTTTTGTTATTAATGTGACGTATATAGATTATCATTCATAGTTCCAGCCATTTCCGGATCACAGTTCGAAGTTATGATTCATTTCATATGATTTATAACTTGTTACTTGTGACTTCAGTCTTCTAAGTCAGCTGTAACTGAAGATTTGTTTTCTTTCGAAGTAATACTTGGCAGTCGAATATCTTTAAATGCTGATCTAGCTGGCTTCGTCCTTCAGTCTGGTTTGGGCTACCAATCACACGCACACACTCTTTTTTCCCCCCCAGTTTTTCAAACACAGTGTTTATCTCTACTCATCGTCCTTCCTCTCTGTTTGGGCTTTACGGCTAAGTTCCTCATGCAGTCGGAAAGCAAATCCCGATTGACTGGCAGGTCCAAGACAACAACGTTGAATCGTATGACAAACGTTGTTCGTGATGTCGCTGTTTGTCCCTGGTCAACAGCGTACATTGTGGGGTGACCAGAGGAGCCGGCAGGAGACACTATCCCCTAGAGGCAGTCTTGATACAAGTGTTAAAAAAGCTTTTTTTGATACTTGTTGCTATATTTGTCTATCTATCTATGTATCTATCTATTTATCTATCTTTCTACTTGACTGACAAATAATCTATTGACACGTTCATCTGTCTTGACATTTATATGATTTGCGTGGCTATCAGTCAATCAGTTGATCAAACAGTCAATCAATTTGTCAGTCTATCTCTTTATCTATCATCTATCTATCTATCTATCTATATATCCGCCTATCTATCCATCTACGAGACGGACTGACATTTTGATTGACTGTTTGATCAACTGGTTGATTGATAACCACGCAAATCATATAAATGTCAAGACAGATGAACGTGTTAATAGATTATTTGTCAGTCAAATAGATAGACAGGCTTTGTTGATCACTGGAGACAACAGCTTTGTGATGGCTGTGCCGTCTCACCTAACATATATAAAAAGAAACTCAGTTGGGAGAAAAAAAAGGAGCAGATAGAAATGAATTTAGACAAACAGAGGGACAAGTAAGGAAAAAAAAATGGGGTTGTTACAAGGCAGACTAGCGAACAAACAAAGTGAGAAAACAGGAGCACATTTGACACACAGGACATTGCAAGTAACAGAAGAGGACCAATACTAAGTTTGGGATCTTGAGTTTCATTGTATGGGTGATAGGTTTATCGTGTGGTGTGTATAGCGTTTGATTCAGGCTATATTCAATGAGAGGTGTATGGCATAGCGTATGCTCTGTATAGCGTATTTTGAAGATGTATATATTTACTTTGCGGAGGTGTGACAGGAGCTGGTGGAAGCAGGGATGACAGTCTCCACCGCAGCGGTGTGTGGCGAGGTTTTGTGTGGGTGGTGGTGGTGGTGGTGTCGGGTGGGAGGTGATGTTGAAGTGGGGGAAGGAAGGGAGGGATCATAAATATATAGCGTGGGGGGCGGGGTCACTGTGGGTAGACGACCAGCCCAGCAAGGATCATGGGTGTGTGTGTGGGAGAGGGAACGGTATTTCCCGTGTCTGAATATCTGTCTTGTTTCTTACCTTTCATACATACACTCTCTCTCTCTCTCTCTCTCTCTCTCTCTCTCTCTCTCTCTCTCTCTCTCTCTCTCTCTCTCTCTCTCTCACAGTATCTCCCCTGTTGATCGTTATCTTCTCTGTGACAAATTTAACCTTTATCTTACAAATGAGGTAAAGAGTGAGTATTTTGCGTTCATTCCAAACCCAAACAGACCCTCGATCCCGCAGCCAAATTCGCGATCGAAATATATTCAAAATATAAGATGAAAAAAAAAAAGGAAAAAAGATTATGATTATGATCATTTGTCTCAGGAGGTAAAACACACGGAAAAAGAAAAAGAAACAACGACTCATTAAAGCAGATAAATGCTTCACAATAAAAACAAACGAACCAACATTCTTGGGAAAACAAATTCACATGTTTTGAAACATCACCAGAAAAGAAAGGTATCCGTCAAAATACATCAGTGTCATAACATCGATATTAACACATACGCCTGTGCAATGTGACGTAAGGGTAAAAACCCAAGTTTTAGAAATGGCTTCGAAAAAAAAAGAACAAAAAAGGCAGGATAACAAAGGAACAATATTTCACAGTCTGTTGACACTGATTTGGGTACAAGTGGGGATGTCTCCTGTTCCTGCTTGCTTGCAGGCACGTCCACAGATACAAAATGGTGTGGCGGTTACCCATACTGGCCAGCGAGCATATGTGGGTCTCCTGGAATCAAACCCACATAGGTTTGAATCCCGTTTTCAGCAGCAGGTCTATAATCCACCCACCTGTTCATCCTCCCCCAAGAGATGGCCGATAAAATGTGTACCTGACGTGTGTGTGTGTGTTTGTGTGTGTGTGTGTGTGTGTGTGTGTGCGTGTGTGTAAATACATAGTAATAAAAGCATGGTTCATATATATATATATATATATATATATATATATATATATATATATATATATATATATATATACAAGGATACTAGACAGGGCAACGCGAGTGTAAGACTGTCTCCGCGTAACACATAAACAGAAGTCCCAAACAGTAATTACACACAGGAAGATTCACCAGACCTATCATGATGTACTATTCCCAACTAGTCGACAAAATGAAACAACGATGAATGATACTTTCTATAACAATCATAACACTTTGAATATATATACATGTAACAATCATCTACATTCCCTGCTTTCAGGAAGCAACTAAAAAGCCCTGGGCTAGACTATCGTCTTTGGCTAAACTAATTATAAACTTTTTTTCGGCAGCAAGAGACGGGAAAGTATCAAGAAAAGTCTCGAGAGTTTGAAACTACAAGAGGAGCCTACCAGGCAAATACTTTCCCTCGTTTATACACTTCACCGAACAGGGAGGTAGAGAGTGCGGTAATGATGGTGATAATGACAATGATAATAACAGTAAATGATGCCAATTATAGGGAAATGATGATGATAATGATGATAGTAGTAGTAGTAGTAGTAGTAGTAGTAATAGAAGTAGCAGTAGTAGTAGTAGTCGCAGTAGTAGTAGTAGTAGTAGTAGCACTAGTAGTAGTAATAGTAGTAGTAGTAGCAATACTAATGATGATTATAATAATGATTATAACTAATTGTTCGCAGTTACCCCCATTAGCAAGGTAGCGCTAGGAACAGACGGAAAAACGACCACGTTTGGTCACACCCACTCTCAAAATTAAAGGCTCGATCACTAAAGTAAAAAAAAAGAATGTCATCCAGGCCAGGCCTCAAGAAAGGAGAAAAAAAAAAGTCTGACATAAGTGTTCTTTAGGAAGTCAAAAATCTTTCCCTTCAAGGAAGAGTAACTATTAACCCGGCTGACTTCAACAGTGCCAAAACGCAGTTTTTAGCCCGTATCTTTTTCTCTAATGTCGCTCGTTTCCCCTCAGTTTGACATCAAAACATCAACATTCATTCCTGCATCAACATGGCTACGTTGCCCACAACCATATCCCCCAACCTATTAGGGTTAATCCCACATCATCACCATCACAACCCAAACGCTGTGGTGTTGTATATCTGCCGTAGTTATTATTCTTGTGAACAGTTGTTTCACACCTTTAGTGATCTTACGCGTCCCAATATAGAGTACTGCTCACACATCTGAGACTGGTCTTCCTCCACCTCTTTGTTACATTGTGGAATAAAAAGCCTCCCCTTTCATAAATCTTCTATACTAAACCTTTTCTCCAACCCAACCCTTCTGTCACCTTGATGTTGCTGTCCTCTCCCTTATTCTACAGAAAAATTTTCACTCCTGCTAACGTGACCTGACCGCATGTTTTCTATTGCAAAAGTATCCATCCACAACACACGTGTGGCGGCAGTTTCCCATAGTTTCTTTGTGGAACTTAGCCACACGAAGAACAACCGTAATAACCCGTTCTTTCCTCTTCCTAGATCATCTTTTCCCTTAAGAATCAGGAGCTGGTATCAATATCTTTATCATTGCTCCTCTTACCCCAAAAAACTCCTGACATCCGAGATGTGACCATAATTGAAGTACTTATACCCATGTTAATGTCGGTCTTTGTATCATGATGAAGAGAAGAGAGAGGACGAGTATATGGAGTATGGGAGATGATATCGAAACTGGTGCAGTCGCTTCGTTCTGATGAGACAGAGACTTGAGAGACCAGCAACTCTGACACAGAGGGTGTGAAGTGGTCCCTGGGCAACACTCTCAACACTCCTGAGTCAGGACGGTAGCACTCTCCGTGATCAGCTTAAGTCTACATCCTATTAACATGGAGGGTGCAAGATTGTTTCAGGAACCACTTTCAACACTCCTGATTCGAGCACACACACACACACACTACAAGTGAGAGAGAGAGAGAGAGAGAGAGAGAGAGAGAGAGAGAGAGAGAGAGAGAGAGAGAGAGAGAGAGAGAGAGAGAGAAGCCGACGCACAACCTGACGTACGAGTCTATTCGGGCAAACACATCAGGAAGCCTGACTCTAACCCATCAGCACCAGACACTAGACTGACGTTCCAATATCCACTTGTAACAGGCAGTATCTATAGCGTTACTCCCTCCCCTACACCCAGCACGCTGCCGTGGCTATTAGATCCCATCTATTGCTACAGACTAGTCTACCTAGAGCTAGTTATTGCCTCTATATAACACTGGCTATTGCCCTATTTGTATCACGGGTCATTTGCCTCTTGATTATCGCCAGCTGTTACGCCAAATTTACCCCCCCTGTAGTTGGTACACATGGACACTCGTTATCCGTGACACACTGCGCAGGATTACTCTCCAGGGATTCGAAGCCATGCTTGTCGTTACAGGCGTTATAAATACTTATATTCCGTGTTTATATTCGTTCCCATACTATCCGATCAGTGTGAAATAGTACGTTATTTTTCTCAAGATTGTAGGAGATTAACTTTCTTTATCGGAATCATACTTTAAGCCATTTCAAAGACCTTAAGGCAATATTCATACTTATCCAAGGTTCATACTTATGAGACACTTTTACAAACCTTTAATTTGCATGTATGTGTTCCTGTTACATGATTCAGCCAATTTGAGGTTAAAACCGAGAGTATAACTCGCCTGTGACGAGGTTGTGTCACATTCAATTGACGAAAGAGAGCAGAGTTTTATCTGAGAGACGCTTTCGCTACAAACGAGTCCATCAATTCACTGCTACTGATTGCAGCGCAGCCTTGAACTGGCAAGAACCCCGTAAAAGCGGCTCTGGATTAATACAGAGACCCTTTCAAGAAAGTCGACTGACGATGAATAGATGAATAAGTATACCAGTTTGTGTGTGTGTGTGTGTGTGTGTTTTACCAGCCTCCACCTCCAATTGGTAAAACCGTTGGCGAGTGGACGGAATATAATACAGCGTTGTCAGGGATCTTCTTGACTCAAAGAATCCAACTTTCCTCTGCCCCTTTTAAGAGCGCAGTCTTGAAGCTGCAGTACTCTCATGAAAAGGATTCTATTATCATATGATTATGTATACTACATGTCTACACGTTGGTCAAATATATATATATATATACTTATATGTGTGTGTGTGTGTGTGTGTGTGTGTGTGTGTGTGTGTATTATTTTATACTAAATGATGCCTTATGTCTAACCAGAAGTGAAAGAACACACATCACCAAAGGTGGTAGTCCATCAGAGAGATCTAACACCGGTGAAGTATGAAAGCAAAACCTATTACAATTTTGACTTTCCATTTTCTATCGCATGTATATATCACAGAGAAATGTGTCTGGTGTCAGAGGGGGGAATGATGCATATGATATATGTCTTTTTTTTTTTAGGGTACGTTTGGTTGTGTGTGTGTGTGTGTGTGTGTGTGTGTGTGTGTGTGTGTGTGTGTGTTTGATCACTATTTATGTGTTATGAGAAGTTCTTTGACGAAAATGGACTCCCAGTGATAGAGGCTCTTCAAAAGTGATTTTTCACTCGCAATGTAACCTACTGCATGGGGGAGTCCTGTAACACCATCTATATATATAAAATCCTCGACTAAAACGTAACATCTCTTAGTGCGTGATGAAAGAACCTGTTGTTACACGTAGAGTTGAACACCTTATAAACATAAGGACAGAAGTAACCAACAATACATCAAGGCCAACGTTGGGTTCGCCTTGACCTGCAAGATCTAGCAGTTGTTTGAGGGAAGAGGAGGAGGAGGAGAACAGTCGAACCTAATTGTCGGGAGCGGTTTATTGGTGCGTCAGTCAAGCGATGGTGCCAGGAGGGCGATATGCAAGTCTTGAGAGGCCACTGCTGAGTGGACGGCTGGAACCTGTATGTCTATCGGTCTGTCGGTCTGTCACCGTCTATCTGTCTGTCTGTCGGTCTGCCACCGTCTATCTGTCTGTTTCTGTGACTGTCTAATCGTCTCTCTCTCTCTCTCTCTCTCTCTCTCTCTCTCTCTCTCTCTCTCTCTCTCTCTCTCTCTCTCTCTCTCTCATACGGATATTTTCGTTGGATCTCTCGACCAGTCACAGGGGGGGTACAGTCATCTATCAACCTTATCACTGATCCTCCAAATCTTCGTCACAGGTTATTAACTTTACACTGTCATCCTGAAGTGTAGTTACCCCTTCAAGGCTGAAAATCATTATATCAAACTTTCCAGAGTAAATGTGGAAACACAATATCCTGTATTGCTTGATGTATTAGCTTTCCAAAACTAAGTTTGACGAACTATTGGATATGAATATCTGATGCCCAGTATTACCAGAGTTCATGCCACTAGATTTAGGTTCTGAATATAAATACAGTGGAAGTGTGGGTAGGGAGAGAGAAAGAGGGAGGTGGTGGTGGTTGTGGTTGGGGTGTGGCACAGAGAAATTATACAGCTTTAGAGCCACACGTGGGATTTGAGATGTCATTCCCTAACATCGAATTAACATCTGAGGTCAAACGTTCTTGACACCGTCACTGTAATCTTTGGATGTATAATGGAGGTACTTTTGGGGATGTGTAAAAGTCATCAATCATGATCTCTTCTTCACACACACACACACACACACACACACACACACACACACACACACACACACACACACACTGCTCCAAATCTAAGCTTTCGTTCCGAATTCCAATTCTCTCTAATATGAACCAACTTTCTCGTGATTTCTTGATCACTTGCCTATTCGAAATTGCTATAAAAAAAATCAATTCATTAACTTTACAACGACCAGAGAATTTATGCAATAGGGAAATATACCTAAACGACTCACCAGAAATCATTATATCTTTCCCAGCAATATGGAAATTGAGAGTAAATGCCAGTGGCTGCTATTCACAATATGGCATAATGAAGCGGTGGTGGCTGCAGTATTATTCAAAACTTGGGTGAACCTTCGGGGAACCCAGTGACTGACTGGATTGAACCCATCTAAAATGACTGAATTGTAAGGCTGTTCTGACTGGGGTCTTATTCAGTTTGATGGGTCAATGGAGCCTATTTAGTGGAAAGAGTCAATGGATCCCATTTAGGGAAATGAGCCGAAGGAGCCTGTTTAAGGGAGTTAATGAGCCCATTTACAGGAGCAAGTCAACGGAGACCAGTTGGAGCCTATTTGATGAAGTGAATCAATGGAGCTTATTTAATAGAATGAGTCAGTGGAGTCTAATGGAGTGAGTCCATTGAGACTATTTGATGGAATCAGTCAAGAAAGCCTATTCAATCGAGTGAGTCAGTTGGAGCCTATCCAATGGAGAGTCAAGGAACCTATTGAGTGGAGCTAATCATTGAAGCCTATTCAGTGGAGTCAATCACTGAGGTCTATTTAGTGGAGTTAAGTCACTGGAGACTATTCAATGGAGTGGTTCGAAGGTACCAATCTATTAATGACCGTAAAAAATGTGGCCTATCTACAGGAGACTGTACCGTAACTACCTTATGAACTAGTACCCTTCTATAGGGAACTGTAGCCAATGAGACTTAAGGCCAGAACCTATCAACAGGCGACTGTACTCTATGCATCTTGTGACTAGAACCTAATCAAAGATGACTCTTTCTTGTGTGCCTTGTGACTACGGCTTATCCATTGGTCACTCTATCCCTACATACCTAGTTGTTTAAGTCCACCTTCCTAATGGACGAAAGCCTATTCATATGATATCTAAATGACTATATCAGTCATGAAAATTAGATATAAGACTATGATAATGGTAGTATCATTTGTCTAAATACTGCACAATGTACTCCCTATATTCAAATCATCTGTTGGTAATGTTAAGGTAGATTTACCTAATAGTATAATCCTTTTCAATATTACATATAGATGTAAAATGCTACATTATTCAGAAACACTAATAAAGAAAGTAATGAAGTTGAAGATGAATCAGAATCAAGAGATCCCACAGTTATTTCCTTCCTTCATTATACCATATAACTAAGATACATTCGCTGAAAATCTGGGTACGAAGACAACAATGGGAGACGACGAAAACCCTTGAACATAGTTGAATATCCTCATTAGCAACTTTCTAAGTAAATAATGATTTTGTCCTTCACATCACAGCCTCTGATTAGGGACATTCTAATTATGTTGTCTCTCTAATCATTTTCACAGCAGCTTTACTCTCTGGTCAACTGTTGGTATCCAAATCGAAAGGGTTTAAGTAACAAACCGTAGCCAAAAAAGCTATCAACAATGTTTAATGTCTTTTTTCTAACACTGTCAAAAAGACATTCACATTTCACATTAAAGAAAGAAAAGAAATACTTTGACATACGCCAGTGTAACACAGCAACAACCCCTTCTCCTCCCCCCACTGTCCCTCAAGTTGCTGTGTTGCCGATGGCTATGTTGGGAGCGTTACCATACTCTCAGGGCTGGACTTACCTAAGCCTTTTATCCCTCGACATGATTTCAATATCAGCTGAGTCCATCCCACAAGCCTTCCCCCAACCCAACCCAACCCAACACCCACATTCCTCTTCTCACATTTCACTCGTACCTCCCTCACAACATCACCTTAGAAACTTCAGTGTTGGAATTACGGTATATCTCTCCAAGATTTCATATAACAGACCTTCTCCTTAAGGAGGGAGTTGTTCAGAGCCAATTTCATGAGAAATGAAATAATTCCATGCGTATGTGGGTGGTTGAAACATTTCTATACATTGGTTTGATAATTCATTAGATTATTATTATCAATTTTCTTTCAGAAACTTTCTGTATGGTGTAGTACGATCATCTTGTTTCACAATGATCGTGTTGGTGGCATCTTTTTTTTTTTTCAAATACGATGCGGTAACAGTACACTTTCGTGATTTCCCATTTCATCATTCAGATACTAATATCTATTTCTCCAAATTTTGTTTTCAGTTCCAAGACAGAGTTTTCAAAACTTACACTTCCGAGAACATTTTACATTTATCTTAAATCTTTTCATTATTCTTTTTTTCATTCAGTCTGCACTTCACGAAAACTTCAATTCGTTTCATATATATCAAACATGAGTTACCAATTAATCTACTCCACTCTTAAAAAAATCGGATATGGTTATTTCTGGAGTCACAGATGGGACAAATGGTGAGATAAAAAAGATTCTAGATCAAAATCTTGCGTGCACTCCAAGAGCCAGTCACTGGAAGAGTCGACGTTCTTCGGCCATCCAGGTCACAGTACCTGGAAGGCGGAGGAGACGGCGGGAGTGGACCTAACGTGCTGCTGGCGCGGAGTCTCACGCAGCTTTGAGGCTCCGGCCTCGTCAACAGGTAGTATAGTCCCCCAACTCGAATCCTGCGGGCAGGGATGCCAACGCGCACAATTTATCCCCACTATCTGTCTCGGTCCAGTAACCTCCTTTCCACCATCGGCTACGGTGGAATGACCGGCGCGCGCAGGGTATCCGAAGCACGTTGGAAGAAAGTCTGGTGTGGGTTCATTTCTTTTTTCTTCTAAGTTCCACTAAAAAGGTTTCTTCGTTTCGATTCTCTAACCTATGACTAAAACAAGTGGTAAAACCCAAATTCATGTGAATCTGATTCTATTACAACGGTATACTACTTTTCTTATAACACTTCTTCCTCTTATAACCTCTCGTCCATATATTACACGAAGCCAGTGCCATAAGAAGTTCCCCTTAGCTTAGTAAAGTATAGGGAATTTCGTCTGTATCAGGTGTTTCAGCCATGATGTATGTCAAAAGAATCCTATACAATTCATCCTTAGAGACATTGCATTTAAGTATTTTCAGATTATGGGGACTATATGAACTTTTCATGTTTACGTTTAAACAGAAAATACTGAACTGCCAATTTGGTTTTACAAATAACTTTGTGCTGAAAAGACACACACACATACGCACACACACACACACACACACATATATATATATATATATATATATATATATATATATATATATATATATATATATATATATATATATATATATATATATATATTCTAATGGACATATATACAAATACAATACGTCGACTTTTCGTTGAATTTCAAGGTGTATTATGAGACAAGAGCAACAAGTTATATATATACAACCGTCTGGCCTGAACGAGCGCATATTCATCAACAACTACACTTGACCCCAGTTGACCTTATGGCCAGCAAGCGCTGACCCTCGAGTCAAGGTTAGGAAATAGCACAACCTTTGAACGTTTTCATTAATTACATTTCGTCGCATTTCAGTCTATCAATGCTTTGTGGAAGCGTAGCTGCTCCTCGTCTGGATAGTCCATAATGTTCAGCTGGTCATCTCTGTATAAGCGGATGAAGAGATTAGCAATGCCCTAATATTTTGAAAAGTTGACCCAGAAATGATTCTTTCTCGTTACGATGATAAAGGCTGACTCACTGTGCGTGTGTGTGTGTGTGTGTGTGTGTGTGTGTGTGGGGAGGGGGGGTGCATGTAGACACACACACTCACACACACATACACACACACACACACACACACACACACACACAATCACACACACAAAGCAACATAATCAGTATATTCGAGATTTCACACAAATATCAAAAGTCGTATAGGTGAAAAAGGCCAAATATGGCAAGGAAAAACGACGAGAATGATGAAAAATTTTAAAGTTTATGAAATTTTTCTGCATTGCCTTGTAGATCAACACATTTTGCCATAAGGTCAAAAGAGGTCACCTGGAATTGTTCATGAATGAAGGGTAGTTGAGTAAGATGGCATACACACACGTGCGTATACATTGTATATATATATATATATATATATATATATATATATATATATATATATATATATATATATATATATATATATATCATAAGTTCTTAACATAAAAATGGTACCTTCCTCTGTTTCCACACGCTGGAGATGCTTGATCAATCGTATCTGGCATGGGAGGAACTTCTGCGAAGTCAAGAAATAACTGGAGGAGGGAAGGGTCTAAGTTGAGGTGCTGGGAGACGAGTCCTTCGGTCTGTGTGGAGTCGGTTGTGGGTATTAGTGCATGCGTGAGAGACTCTTACCACCGCAGGCGAATGAAAGTAAGAGGAAGGATGGAACAAAGGAGAGAGACAGAAGGAAATGATACCACGACAGATCGAAGAGACACAAAAGCCATTCCTTATATCCTTAAATAGGACAGCTATTCATATTATAGATAAATAATATCCTCTTACAAATGATCTTTATGAAAGAGGTAATTTTGCTCTAATCTGTTCTGAATATCTTGGAAGGCAATACACCATATAATATCACTCTCCTTTTGAGCAATGTATTATCAGGACTGGGATATGCTACCCGTGTGGCTACGTGACTGCAGATTAATCATTTCTTTCGAATTAGCATAATGCACTGCCCACTGTGCTGCCTCGTTAGTGCCCCTTGGGTAACTGTAATTATTCACCGCTTCACTTGCCCGTTATTCACTGCTTCACTGCTCTCTCTGCGTCGTCGTTATTAGACCTTTAACTCATGTAAATATGATTATCCTTCTTTTTTTCTCCCTCTCTCCCTCATGAACGTAGGCAGTCCTGGTCTTCCTTTTAACATCGACATTTTGCCGTGATCAAAGGAACTGCTAAAGCAGTAACAGGATTTTGATTTCGTAGCAAGGAGCCTGAGAGGGTTAATGCGATTTGGATTATGCGAGGCTAGCCTAGGGTAAACACTACTTCACTGACTTTTCTTTCCCCCTTTATGGGGAAAGGAGTGTATATTGTCGATGGTAATCTTCCCACAGGCTGTGATTTTCTCTTCTTCACGGGGCGTCAATAGATTATACCAAAAATCTATGAGTTTGTAGCTAATATGAATGTAATATAAACTCTCACGCATGTAACCTATATAGTAAACCTAAATATAATACAATAGCTTGTAGTATAGTCACTACATATATGATTTATATGATATTATCTAGCATGAAAATAAGGCATAACTGTTCATGACGTTGTAACGTCTATATTGTACGTCACTGATGCAAATGAGCTGTTCACAATTATCGGTCATATTTCTTAAACTAAAACTGCTTTACAGGCTTGAAACTCCAGTTTTTGGAAGGCAGGAACTCTCGTGTACTTATTTTTCAACCAGATGCCGAAATCACGTAATCAAGCTCTGTGACAATCGAGGAAGATAATGAATATCAAAGGCTATGTGGTATTAATTCCAATTCTATAATCAACGAAAGAAAATCAAACCCAACCCGATCCAAACCAAACCATAACCAGAGATAGAGAGTTGGTTGATCTATGATATTTTCTATCTTACTTTCAAGCTTTGAACATAACAACGGTATTTCAGCTTCATAACTGTGAGAGTCCTGGCTAGGTTTCAGCTTAATAACTCAGCTGAAGATTCCTTAAGGAGCGTCCATGTCCGGGGGAACAGGGCCCTAACTGAGCTGCCCAGTGAATCTACCAAGACTGTCCGTGTCCAGGGACAGCCCTGATGAACCTGCCAGTGGTGTCTATGTCCGAGGTCATGGCCCTTATTGACAGCCCTAATGATCTAGTGTGTCCATGTCCAGGGACGTGGCCATCACGGACAACCTTAATGAACCCTTGTCCGAGGATGTGACCTTCCCTGACAGTCCTGATTAATCCACCAGGGTTTTTACAGACGATTTCTTTTCTTATCAGATGCTCCGTCAGCTCTTTCAGAAATATCGCTCTTGTACGGAAAGCCACACGAACATCCTTACAAGTAGTCGTTTGACACCAGAAGCTCTGCAGCGTCTCTTCGAAACCGGATTTAAGATATCGGGAATGACGCAAGCTATCTTAAGAAACAATGAGCTGATGTCAGAAGCTATGTTACCCTCTCGTAAAAAAAACCCCACTTTCCGACACTGGAATCTAAATTGGCTCCTTTCAGAATCCTTGTCATGAGGCTCAAATATATGAAAGATTTAACATAAATTGTAAAAAGATACTGGAATTTTGGAATGGTGTATCCAAACTGCACAGCGATCTTGGAAATTGTTGAGCCACTTCTTCAGGTTCAGGATATTCCACCTGGAATCACTTCGAGGTCAAAAGGCTTTTCTCTGGAAACCCTATTCCGATATCGGTAGGTCAAAAATGCTTTTCTACAAACTCGCTTCCGATAATGCCAGCATACTTTATTCATAGACCCTATTCCAGTACCAGACTCTCTTCAAGTCTCTTAGAAGCCTGAATACCATACCATAAGCCCTGCAGATCCTTTATTTCTTTTTAATAAGAAGGCTTTCCAGAACTGGAGACTGCAGAACACTCCTCACGGATATTGACTTGTTGTCTTGGTGTGTATTTTGTCCGTTAAGACTGCCGCTGAGAAGGATTGTATGTGGTGATGTTATTAACCCTCAATGTTATTCAAGAGATAATAGTTTGTTACAATCTATGCTCTGATTATTGTTCACAATACGTGCAAGGTTTTCCAAGAAATGTCTACCGATGTTTATTAGTGGTTAGATACGTTTATTCTTCTATGCAAAATAGAATTTCTCCATTAGTTTTGCCTACCTCCACGAGCATGTGAAAAAAGAAATACATTTTGTTATCATTTTCCTTTACACTCTAAGCCCCTCGGTTAATTGGAATGTGGTTATTCAGAATCACAAAATAGTATTTGAATACTCGTTCATTAAGTCTTTCAAACGTTCATTCAAAAGAAAAATCACAATACTGAAAGAGCATTGTTAATTCTGTGGGGATTTCCATGGCCCAAAATTGTAGAGGTCTGCTTTATACGAGTGACTGACTCGGCAAACTTGCGCGTACGTAGATGAATGGTCAGGTTGAAGGTGTACTCAAAACAACGCAAGCTTGTCACCACTTAGGTAAAAAGTATTTGCCTGACGAAATGCTCCGGAAATTCTGAGAATATGAAGCACTATCATCCAGTTCTGGAGATTTTAATCACTTTGAATGCAACTCCATCCAACCTACGTCTCTCTCTCCATTGCCACGCTAATTTCTGGGCTCCCTCAAGTAATTGGGTAGAGGGTCGAACAAACCCAAGTGCTGCTACACAAACAGCCAATTACCAGGTTCCTCTCGCCTTGTGTGACGGTAAACAGGGCTCGCTTCAAGCACTCCCATCTCTCACTTGCTGTCTTGTGGCGATATTCAAGTTGGGGTGGGTAGTTCCAAGTTCGGTGAGCAGTTGTGAATGGGGTGAAAAGTTGTGATTGGGGTGAGTATTTGTGAGTGGGGTGAATAGGCGTGAGCGGGGTGAGTATTTGTGAATGGGGTGAGCAGTTGTATGTAGAAAGAGCCTCTGGGATGGGGTAAGCAGATGTGACTCGTTGTAAATGCTATTGTAAATGGAATGTGCGTCTGGGATTTCTCTGGGGGTTGAGGTAGGGAGCTGGGGATAAGGACAAGGGAGTTGTCAATTACGGAAGAGAGCCCGGGGAGTAAGATGGGGAGCTGTGAAGTGAGATGAGGTAAGACTTTGCGACAGTGGACTTAAACAAAAAAATGCGAATATCTGCTTACGACGGATAAAGCGACAACCACAAAGTTAACAGAATCAGATAGAGCATCGCCAACGACGACTTACGAGCCACCAACGATGACCACAAAAACGCCACCGATGGCCACCAAGACGCCAACTATGGCCACCAAGACGCCAACTATGGCCACCAAAACACCAACTATGGCCATCACAGCGCCAGCGCCCAGAAATGTTAGGCTGTATAATACCCTTTTCTCAACACTGTGTCCACGTGAGCTAAACGCGCGCTTATGAATCTAATTAATACTAGGGAGAAAAGTGTATGGTAAGGCAAGCACAATAATAGCGATGTAAGTCATCTGAAGAACCCCCGAGCCCAGACATCAACGAGATGAGTCGGACGACTTAAATACGATCCTAATATGTTGGAGAAAAGGTAGAGTGCTTAATGTGAAGACTGTGTCATGAGTTAGATGTTAAACTGTCAGTATCAGAGAAAAAAAAACCGTGTCACTGTCAGTTCCAGACAGCAGAACGCAGTGAATCTGTGAAAATACCCTCAGTCTTTTCTGTCTAATTAGTGCCTCGTAATGCCCACCTTTTCGCAATTACTCGAGCATTTCTGACGTACATTATGCTTAGGGAGAAAATCTCCTAACGGAACCATCATAGTAATGTCAATGATTCATCTTTTTTTTTTATCCTGGAATCAGCAGACTGAAATACATTGTATAAAATACAATCGTGGAACTAATGGTGCACATGAGTCTTAAAAGAATAGAAGAATAATGTTCAGTCAGTCGAGTATAGATATTATGAAATGAAGATGCTGTACAAATCGATTATTATCTATTTTGTTAACTGTCACCAAGAAAAAACAATCAATTGCTTCTAGATCCGTAGATAGGTTAGACTGCAGGTTGAGGGAGTATTGGAGCAAGAGAACGAAAAAGTAAAACACACACAAAAAAAATTAAGATTATTTTCACTCTGGTTTTCCAATCGCACTCCAGAGTTTAAATTTCTATAAAACGTCCCCAAGATAAGTCTCCAGGGGAAATTTTCTTAAATATTCATGATCGTTCGAAGGCTTGCTATCTATGATAATTACCCAGAAGGTCTTGTGAAAGATAAAAAAAATGGAAAACTTCCTGGGATTTCCACATGAGGCATAATATAAATGACTTTCTGGAGGAGCTTTCTGAATTTTTATCATTAAGTTATAAACGATGTATTCCCTAACCATGGCTTTCCAGTTTCAACATACCGCTTCCTAGACATCCATTTCATCTATATATATATATATATATATATATATATATATATATATATATATATATATATATATATATATATATATATATCGCTACCTCGCAAACGCGGGAGACAGCGACAAAGTATAATAAAAATGATATATATATATATATATATATATATATATATATATATATATATATATATATATATATGTATCACTATCTTCTCGAAAACATCCTTCAGTTCAGAACCTAAAGAATGATTAGATCTACATGGAGTTCAAAAAAAAGAGAAGAGCGTCACAGAGAATCTACTTTTCAATTCTATCATTTACAAGAACCAATGCTGTGTGAATCAACAGTTTGCTGGACATGATGAGCGTAGGGATGGTATGTGGTGTTAAGCAGCTTGTGAGGGATGACGTTGTAAGTAAGACGTGCATCAGTAGCCACAGTCTGATTCAGAAAGCTGATCAGGGTGGGCTGATGTGGCTAAAATCGTATGGAGTTGGATGAGCGACTGAAAACGCTGACGAATGAGGGTCTGCCTCGTCAGAAGTAGAGGGAACAAGGGGGAAGAGGGAGATTGAGGAGCCCGAAGGAGAGAGTGAAGGAGGTTATGGGTTATAAAAACCTAAACGTAAAGGAGGGGTGAGAATCGCGCGTGGGATAGAATGAAAAGTACCAAATATGGTATATGGGGGGCGATATGCTGTTTGTGGGCTGACACAGGACATATGAAACGTTAAAGGGAAACTATACAATAGAAGTTTAGTTGTAGGTGACGGAATCTGGTTTCAGTATATCATACATATAGATATGTGTAATTGAGGTCTTTGTTCGTTTGTTTTCAATGCTAATTAGTTGTGAAATTATTGCATACTCTTTAAGCGTTTTCAATCCGCCCTTCAAGTGTGGATTTGATTAAGGTCATCACTCAAATGAAGATTTTTAGGAGCTTTATAACTAGTGGGATTTTTCCTCCCCACGACCCTTAATCCTAGGATTTCTTTTTTCAGTCATTCCATTTCAGGCTGTCAAAAGCTATCAGTTCATATAGACATCAAATAGGCTTGCCAACTGGAGGCTACAAGGGTGTAGGAAATCCAATATGACACATATGACATTTGTTAAATAGCAGGCGAGACTGACAGTGTGCAAATGGAAGTGTTAACCGATGACTGAGGGTGGCTTTGTGCCCCAGTACATGAGTGGGAGGGAGTTCACAGTCTATGAACGGTCATGTCTGGTGACTGAGTCCGATGACTAGAAAGGTTTGTAGATCCTAGATTGAGTTTAACAATGAAAAGGTGGAGAGTCTTAGTCGAGGCTCTGATGCAGTGTGTGGAGTTGATACCTGACGACTTTACAGATGATCTCTTCACTCCTGTTGCGAGTTAGTTATGAATTTCCCAGCGAGGCCATGGATGAATATGTGAGTGAGGACGGGGGATGGTGGGGCATGAAAGGCGTGGATGAGGGGCATCCATTCAAACACGGATGATGGTGTGCGTACGGGCCTGGATGAGGGTATGGTGGTTATGGGGCGCGGATGAAAGCTTCGGTGGGGTCCAAAGATGAAAGGATGGATAAGGGCGTGGTGGAAGAGCGTTGGTGGGGATGTGGACACGAGAGAGAGAGAGAGAGAGAGAGAGAGAGAGAGAGAGAGAGAGAGAGAGAGAGAGAGAGAGAGAGAGAGAGAGAGAGAGAGAGAGAATGATCCAGGTCTACTCGTCTACTCACAGCAGTGCACAATACACGATAATGGTTGAGCCCCAGCAACGCAGAAGCCAATGATACGAAGAATCACCTCATCTTGCAAGCTTCTGCACCAGTGGATCCAAGGATCTCATTACATCTGGAGATCCCAGCTGAAGACCTCTCGCAAGGGGAAGCGAAGGAGATGAGGGAAAAGGATGAGGAAGAAGAATAGGGATAGGAATGCTGTTGGAGGAGAGGTGAACGGGAAATATAAGAAGATTGAGATGAAGAAGATGGAAGAGAAAGATTGGGAATGGTAGAAAGAGGTTGATGAAGTCTGTGGAAGACCTCCTCGAAGTTGGTCGAGCAGGATTTATGAGAGGGAGACAAGCGTGAAATAACAACAGCAAGATCTACTTACGATTACAGGAGAAGGATTTACTCCAAGATAAAGAGGGAAAGATTTATGACACGTCAGGCTGACAGATTCCCTGTATAAGATTACAAGAGGAAGACTTATTTTAACCTACACGAGAAAGAATAGTGTTTCGCTACGACTCGTAGGAAGTGATGAAGACAATGAGAGAATGAGAGCTGTGTTCCTTATTAGTGTGAGAGGCTATGCATATAAGAGGTACGAGGAAGATATACACGTAAGGCTGTGAAAGGACGACTTTTATAAAACTGCGAAGGATAACTTACTCAACACTACGAGGAAAAGACTTGAGTGAATAACAAGAGGAAGACCAACACACAGCTAAGAGAGACAAAGGCCTGTCGAAGACCACAAGAGCAAGCCCTATGTAGGATTACTCGAGCCAAGAAGACGATTTTAATGAGACTCCAAGAGGAAATACTACATTGATACTACGAAAGAGTGACCCTCTTATGGCTACAAGAGGATGACATGTACTATAACATATGAGCGACAGAAGACCTACGAAAACTATCTATTTCTTTATCTATCTATCTATCTATCGATATATTCATCTATCTATCTATGTATCTGTCCATTTACCCCACATCTATCCATCCATTTTTCTATCTGTCTATCCACTTATCCATCCCTCTATCATCTATCTATATACATCCATCCACTTCTCTATCTATCGAACTATCTCTATCCAACTATCTACCTATCTATCAGTTATCATTACAACATTCCTAGTTTACCGGGAACATGACTCACGTCCTCAACCCACGTCCAGTATCTTAAAAATCACAACATGAACACGCGAGAAACGTTACTTACCACTTCACTTTACACACTTTTCACTTGAGACCAAGAACGGATTTTGCAATATGAGAGATTGCAGACACTTGCAAATGCAGTTGATATACGAGTGAAATGATTTATACTATGTTGGTGAAGGACAAATAGGCCAGAATACATTCACGTTATACATGTGAAGCTGAGGGGGTATCTTAACCTTCCCTCTGTTTTTCATTTGACACTACCAATATCCGCATGATATACGTGGTCACGACGCTAAAGGTGAAGTGCTACGTCACCCGGGCAGCCACTTCGTACTCCTCCTTTTAACCTTGTACTCCCTCACCCAACCTTCCACTTCCTCCTCCTCCTCCTCCTCCAAATGTGGTCATGCCTGCTAGGGAGATAAGGCCATGAATCCTCAAGTGTTTACCTTCCACCATCTTGCCTAGTCAAGTCACGCGCCACCTTCACCCGCGTCACACACACTAAAACCTATGTTTACACGCCCCAAGGAAATACAGGTGACAAGCGGCTCATATATATACTCTCTTCCTCCCTCGCTCTCTCTCGCTCTCTCCATCACCACGTTTGTCTAAAAAACGTAGGGAAGTAGAAACGTTTCCAGCATTCCATACAGACTGATTGACCCTGTGAGAATAGGTGTCTGAAATATCACTAGAGTGATTGAGAAATGAGAGACACTGTAGACTCTGTGTTCCAGGTTCTATCTCTGAGGGAAAAGATCGTATTTGTGGAGGAAAATGTGAGGATGTGTGGTGATTATCCGAATTCATTATCTTGATTCTCCCTCTATGAACGGAGGTCTTGTTATGATGACAAAGGAAGTGCAGTAAGGAAGATCTTTTTCTCTCTTTTATTCATTCATAGGAGCTACCGAACTGACTATTGAGGGAAACATATGGGGCAGTGAAGCCATCTTTGTATTCATTTCATTCATCTGGATGAGAGACTGTTGGGTGGAGGAAGGTAAATAGAAAGAATGAGCTCAGGGGAGAGGAGGAAGGTGGGTGGCTGGTCAGGTACAGGTGAGAGAGAGAGAGAGAGAGAGAGAGAGAGAGAGAGAGAGAGAGAGAGAGAGAGAGAGAGAGAGAGAGAGAGACCCTCAGTCATATATACCTACCTTCACTGCAAGTGCCGACGACAAAGCTTTGACAAGAGGAAGGGCTGACGCGTAGCGCTCATCGCACGTCTTTTATGCTGGATTCTCGATGTTTCTGTTTCAGGTCTTTGCAGTATATTCCATGGGATTCTTGCACAAGTAATACCATCTCTTCGTCTTAGCAAAGAGTCTCCTGGGCCTAGAATACTAGCCTTTTATCGCCAAGGATGTAAGTTCGAACCCACCCAACAACTCGGCAGATTAGTTGACATCTGAGATGGCAACCAGAAGGCTAAACATCAGGAACACCAGCAGGAAAAGCAGGAGGAACACCAGCAGGAAAAGCAGGAGGAACACCAGCAGGAAAAGCAGGAGGAACACCAGCAGGAAAAGCAGGAGGAACACCAGCAGGAAAAGCAGGAGGAACACCAGCAGGAAAAGCAGGAGGATCACCAGCAGGAAAAGCAGGAGGAACACCAGCAGGAAAAGCAGGAAGAACACCAGCAGGAAAAGCAGGAAGAACACAATAGAATCTAGCAGGGGCTCCTCTCCTCTGTCTGAGAGCTCTGAATATACAGCCATAAATCAACCCTCTTCCCCCTCGCGCCTTTCCCCCACCCACCACAACATAAACATCCTCAGCTGATGCCAGAGTTTGTAAGAAAAAAAAAAACGAGCTGATATACCCTATAGTCGGGATATACTATGTCACAACTGACTATCATACTACGTAATACTTAAGTCTCTCTCTCTCTCTCTCTCTCTCTCTCTCTCTCTCTCTCTCTCTCTCTCTCTCTCTCTCTCTCGCTCTCTCTGGTTTGCGAAAAGAAAGATTTCTGAATGTTTGCTATTTTGATAAAAGGTGATTGATGAAAGTCAAAGTACGTATGTGTGTGTGTGTGTGTGTGTGTGTGTGTGTGTGTGTGTTCACAGGAGCAAAGACATGGATACATGTAAACAAGGTTAAGAGACGGGGCAACACGAGCGTAAAACTCTTTCCTAACAACACACAAATGATTATCACATACAATAAAAAGAGTGTTATAAAAACCTTCTCTGCCGAGGGAAGATATATTTCTTCAGCTCAGACATTAGCTCACCCTTCATTAAAATCAAAGAAAAGGTCAGTAATATACCAAACCAAATATGACCATCGAAAAGTCTATAGACATTGCAACTTACGGTGCATTGTCCAAGCACAAAGTCTATGGCCATAACAACACATTTCTCTCTATCTAATCATAAAGTCTACGCACTTACATACCCATGGTTCAAAAACACAGTAAATCATTTACGCCTTGGACACCTGAGACGTAAAGGTTTAAAATCAAAATTTGGTCATCATTTTACATCCCATGAATTTGATAGAAATGTGAAATTTCCTCTAAAAACGTAATTGGAATAATAGGTCATGTAATTTCATCTCAATGTTTTTCTTGATCGGTTGAACAATACAGGAACATTAGGCCAAAACGCCCTCGTTTAGTTTGAATGGTATCAAAATGCACGATTCAGTTCAATACAGAGAAAACCAGAAAAACGCTTTTGTGCAAAGAGTCACTGACTAATGAAACATGACGCCCGTAGATGCAGCAAATGTAAAACCGATAGAACTGAAAGACACAATGAGCAGTATATATTATCCTTACCAATAAATTCATCACAGACGCTGGTCATAGTTCCTTAGGTCTTGTGACTAATGTTAATATTCTCTCCCCCTTGAGTCTACCTGGACACTTACCTCGCCTCCAGCAACCTAATAAAACATGCGACGTCAACTATCCTGGGTATGCTGATATGCGTCTGAAGAGCTTATGGAATTCATCAAGCAACATATAAGCAGAGGCCTCGGGGGGTTCCAGCAATACCATCCATTATATACATTTAATCTCCTCAAATATACGTTTATTCCCGATTCCTAAAGAGGAAAGACTTTAGATAAAGATACGTCGTACTTACCCATGATTGATCCTTCCCATATCAGTTAATGAGAGAACACTCCATTGAGATTCTTCACAAACATACCTGAAAAAGAATAGAAAAACACCATTTTAACATCAGGAAACATATTCGTTATTTGTAATTCGAGGTTTCATCTTGTCGTTCCCAGGATTATTCCTCCCTAGTCTGAGAATTCTGTGTAAATGAATCATGATTTGAAGACCAATAACATGACGAATATTTGACAAAGTTTACAGGACTAGATGTGGGTAAGGGATGCTAAGCACTGATAGTCACAATGGATATATATATATATATATATATATATATATATATATATATATATATATATATATATATATATATATATATATATATAAAACTTATGAGGGACCAAAAGCGAACGATCTTTATAAGAATATGTAAAGGAGTGTACTGTAAAGTATAAGTAATGTGATACTAGTGTATACAGTAACATATTGGTTCATTTCCCAGGCATGTGATTTGATGAGACATCATATAGTCTTACCTACGATGGTGTGGCATGATCTATGGCCATGAGGATTGTGACGCCACATGGTTCAGGATGTCACAGGATGTTTCCTGATGTCAGGAGATGGTTAAGGCCACCACCTTCTGGTTCATGATGCATGACTTATGTGACTTCATTGATAGTGGCTCTGAAATCTGAACGCGGCTCATGACCTAACCACATGGTCTATGATGTGACTTCAGTTTATGGAATACAACATCACCGCATCACTCGTGACATCAACACGAGATGATTTATGATGTCACATGACTTATTACGTCCTCCACGGCCTATGACATGATAACCTTCGTAAATGACGTCACGACAGCGTGTATGACACCTCTTCAAGAATGAACGAGACGTAACCACAAGGTTGAGAGGTCATTTCCAAGGGTCACGACGTCAGTCTCTATGGTTTAGTGGTTTTAACATCAGTGAAATCTTGTTCTGGTTTATGACATTCGCCTGTGGTTTATCGCCTCACCCCAGAGGTTTATGATGCCGTGACGGGGTTTATGACAAGAGATCGTCCAATTCTTTTTTTTTTCATGTGTGTGTGTGTGTGTGTGTGTGTGTGTGTGTGTGTGTGTGTGTGTGTGTGCTTGAACGAAAGGGAAGAATGACTGATGAAGTAGGAAGGGTGAATGCCCTGTGTGAGGGGAAAAAGGGAAAGATGATCGTTGAAGTGAGTCAGGAAAGAGAGGTAGACGAAAGGTGGAGTGACACAGAGAGGAAGTGAAGCGAAGGAAGAGAGTGAAAGGCCAGGGAGCATATTATGAGCTAAGAGTGAGAGGTGAGAAAACATCTCGCAGCACAGAGAGAGAGAGAGAGAGAGAGAGAGAGAGAGAGAGAGAGAGAGAGAGAGAGAGAGAGAGAGAGAGAGAGAGAGAGAGAGAGTTGAGGGGTACAAAATGATGACGGGAAACAGACAAACAGACATACAGAGATAGAGAGCAAGAGGTGACGAAGAGAGAAAAGGGTAACTGGAAGTAAATAACAAGAGGAAAGAGTTTGAGTTAAAGAAGGGAAGAAAGAACTGGCAGCAGATTCAAGAAAATGAATGAGAGAAATGAAATGAATTGAGAAGGACAGGAGATAGTGAGAGTGGAGAAGAAGTGGTGAAAGAGGAAGCTAACTGTATTGTGAGAGGGAAAAAGTCAAATAAAGAACAATATATGGAAAGAGAAGGTGAGGGTAAGGAGAGAAGACCAAGGGAGGGGAGAGTATAAGGGAAGAGGAAGAACAGCCAGGGAGAAAGTTGAAAGAGAATATCGAGTTACGAGCGAGAATGAGAGGAAGCAACGAGGGATAGTGAGAATGAAGACCGACAAAAGAGAGTGATAACAAGAGCTGGGGATGAGTGAGCAAGAACAGCTGATGAAAAATGGGAGGAGACAACCAGAGACCAAGAAGAAGAGGAAACTGGTGAGAGCAGTGAGCTAGTAAGAGGTCAGAATGACAGAAAGGACCGAGATGAAACGGCGAGAGTAAAGAGACATAACAGACAGAGAGACAGGAAGAAGAAACCAGAGGATTGCAGCAGACTGCTGAGATAGAAGTATGTAACGTAGAAAAATGAGAAATCAGACAGTGAGAGGAAAGACTGGAGGAGGAAGGCAGCAGCAGTAAGAGAGAGAGAGAGAGAGAGAGAGAGAGAGAGAGAGAGAGAGAGAGAGAGAGAGAGAGAGAGAGAGAGAGGATACGCGATGGACCATAACTTCCCGAACGACATAGCAACATTACAGATAAGGGGTTAGAGAATGGCTACTTGGCAGGGAAAGAGGAGAGCCATAGTCTTGAGGAAGAAGAGTAGGAAAATGAGAAAGGATGTTGGCGAAGGGTTTACGAGAGGCTTCAGGTGTGTGAAATGAGGTTACGTTGGTCAGTCTAGCTGTGAGGCTGTAGATAAGAAATGCTAAGGGATGTATGCGGTGGAGGCAAGAACATGAAGGCGATGAAATGGAAATGAGGAAATGGAGATGAGAGAGAGAGAGAGAGAGAGAGAGAGAGAGAGAGAGAGAGAGAGAGAGAGAGAGAGAGAGAGAGAGAGAGAAAACTATATAATGAGAGGTATAAATACGCAGAAGAATATCACTAAATGAAGCATATACAAAGAAGTCGGTCATATCGACGACATACACAAGGAAGTATACAGCAAATACATGCACAACAAAAGAGAGATAAACAACAGGTATGGCCATTATACACTGCAAAACGTAGAAAAGATATAGGGAAATAAAAACACCAGTTAACAGCCAACCTGTGAATAGAGACGAATTAGAGAAAGAGAGAGAGAAAAAAAGAAAGTAGAAAACTAGCAACCTGTGAATGGAGACAAATCAAGGAAAAACACAGCCAGTCAGTGATGAGAGGAGGAGGAGGAGGAGACACAAAGACACAAAGACAACTCGAAGATATATATACGTTCGTTACACAGACGTCACACAGGGAGGAGTGTAAGCTCCAGATGACGCCGGCTTGCTACAGAAGCAGACAGGTACACCTCAGGGAGAGGAATGGAGAAACATGAGCAGTGAAGAACCAAGAGAAATGAGGTGGTTTGCTGGCATTGTGTAGACGGATGGGCGGGAGGAAGAAAAAAGTGTATGTGGGAAGGAGGGGGGAAAGTGGGAACTGCTGAAGACAAAGAGGAGAGGAGAAAGAGGAATAGAGAATAATGAGAATAATGAACGCGGTATAGGAGGTAGTGAGGGCGTATGCGGGGAAGGGTGTGGGGAAAAAATAGAATAATGGTATGGGGCAAAAAAAGATATTTGTAGGGAAAATGAAAGAAAATGTTAGGGACGGAGGGATGAGGCGAAAATCTTTACCTTTGACAGATATAAGGATATGGTTCATATGAATTAAAAAGATATATGCTTCTAATTGTGATTTTGGGTTGACTACTTAGTCTCGAAGGGTCACCTCATCTCAGTACCGATGAATGAGCAAGATCTAAAGGATAGGGGTCACTCTCACACTCAGAAAATGCAGTTTGATAAACCTATGACAGTAAAGAGAAAAATAATGACTAGTGTAAGACCATATAAGAATTGTGGCAAAAAGAATTTCTTGAGAGGATTACCACAAATCTTAGACAGATGATCTTACTAAACTACACGACAAAAAGGTTGACTCGCTTATAGTATCCTCCCTCTCCTCTCGGTTGGCGTGTCCCCGCTACATGATAATCCACAACACAAAGTGGATGGCCAGCTCCACTCCAGTCATGCACGGAATAACAGGAATCACCCATATCAGGAAAGTTTACAGCTTCATAGAAACGTCAGATGTGGCACAGCCATTGCGAAGAACGACATGTCCATGTGGTTCTTCACCTGTGCTCAGCTCAGTGGTCGAGCTTGGGAGGGATCTTGCAGAGCGGAGAGAAAAGAGCCAAGTGCACATCTGTTCCATTCTGGATGTGGAGACGTCAGCAGTGGGTTTCGACAGTCATGGAGAAGGACAAGGTCCTCTATGGTTGGTTCTCTACCTCTGGTTAACTAGAGGTTCCAAACCTGGCTGTCCTCCCTCGAACTGTCCTCCAGAACATAACCACATAGTGGCCTTTCATCCTACTCGGATTTGGAATATGTTTATGCAACAGATGCACATCAAAGACACGTTCTCCTCTGAACAGTTGGATGTATGTTCACAGCTGCTGGCTTCGGCAAAATCCTCACCATAACTTGTTTGTCATATGGAATTACTAATTAGTCTATACACTTCCCACCCGACGATAGTTACAGTATGAAAAGATAAAACTTTTAGACATAGAATAATATTTAGAAGAAAGCGGTTGATACCCATTCTGGCAATTCAAGGATAAACATTAAACATGTTCGTTAGTCCTTTGAAAGTTCAAGGGGCATAACAGCTCTGTAGCTGGATGACTAGGAACATCTACTAGTCGTCCTTTCCTATATTTCCTCCTGCAGAATCAGAGATCACTGAGAGAGAGAGAGAGAGAGAGAGGGAGAGAGAGAGAGAGAGAGAGAGAGAGAGAGAGAGGAGTGAAAGTACCTATTAGAGGTAGACATAGAGGTAGAAAGGAAAAAGAGAGAGTAATGGTACCTACTATAGGGAAAGAGAAAAAGAATAGAGAGAAAGAAAGAGAACTACACTCCCTATCCCCATTCACCACAATGGAAGGCACCAATCCACTCTCCAGGGAGTATTAGCTGACAAAAATAACCAATTTATATACAGCGGCGCAGCCGTCATCTCCTGTATCGGACCCTCCTGCATGATGGAGGAATTCGTCATTTTTTGTTGACAGAAAACTTAAGGTCTGACGTTTCCATGCAATTTACGTGGAATCTATATTGACACTTCCCACTGCCAACCGAATGCATATTCATGGTGTTTACGCCGGATAAATACTCCCATCACTGACAAGATCGCCAAGTTTGAACGCGAAATCATTATTTAAGAAAGAAAAGGTGAGTTCGGGCAGGATTAACGAGGTTAGTTAAAGAGTAATGCTAGTAGATATAGTAGGCCATTCCTCTATAGTCAACATTTGGAGACTGTGGGGTGATATATACAGTCAATCTGAACAACAGGTTACAATATGTATACTTAGAGTAGGGTCGCCTGATGTTTAATCCTGCACCGTAGGGTCTGATGAAAACGACTCAAGGCAAGGCCAAATCTGAAGGGGCAAATGAGGTCTAGACGAGTGGTTTCCTACGGTCTGAGGATGGAAGTCTCAAGGTAAAGTCAGTGTTGAGTTGATCTCGCGACGGAGGGTGAGACTGGCAGCACTGGAGGGGCATCAGATGGCGAGGTTCTGGTTATATTGTGGATGTTGGAGAGACGCGTTTGGCGCCTCACTGTGTTATTTCTACCTCTCGCTCAATCTTCTTTGTCCTATTCTTCTCTCATTCTATACATTTATTTTCTACTCTATCTTCCCTCTCTTTCTCTTTCGACTTGTACATCTTTTCTTTCCCTTTTTTGCAACATCTCACTTCCAACTCTTCCAAGTACATATCGGTCTCTGAGTCCCTTCTCCCTCCTTTTTATCTCCATTCCTCTCATCTCTCTCTCTCTCTCTCTCTCTCTCTCTCTCTCTCTCTCTCTCTCTCTCTCTCTCTCTCTCTCTCTCTCTCTCTCCCAAAAGGTATAAACAACTAAGATCAATGATGACGACCTGCAACACCCAGGCTTTGGGCCTTTTGTTCCACATGCCGTTTGATCCGGAACCCCTTGTGATAAGCAGCAGCAGCACTGGACATCCTTGACTCATTCATCAACATTCGTTACAAAATTTAGAACCTGTAGAGGACATTGCCACGAGCAGAAGGGAACACAACACAACCTTTGCAGACAAGGTGGGAAAGCTGAAGCAGATTTCACCAAAAGTTTCATATAATTTTCGAGTGCGATGGGAATGTGTTGAGTGTGTACTTAATTGTTAATCATTTTTAGGGTTATTGCTTAAGATCACTTACTATAAGCACTCAACAGTCATCAGTAAATATGTTTACATACAAAGTCACTATGGATTCGAACCCTGTTAAAGATTATAACGATGCAGAAACCATATGGGACGTCACAATTGTGCCATGAATCTTTATCCATAATCTTATCAAGTTTCATCTGTCTCCAGATTATGATAAGATAAAGATGAAGTATGATTCCAGTTCCTACAAAGAATTTTGTTTCATTCTGTGGCATTCATGGTGTTGGTGTGTTTCCCACGTATGTGATGCTTGTTATTTTGTGTTGCGTCGGAGTTGCGTTGTGTCAGGGTTTATAAAGTATTCATATAACATATATCTCGCATGTTTCTTCAGTGGATTTTCTCTTGCAACGGTGTTTCCACGGTGTGTGAGGTTTGTGTTGCGTATGTACCTGTTCCCTCAGTATTGAGCGGGGTCTTGTGTTTCCCCAGTGTTTCCTCTACGATGTCTCTCACTCTATCATCCATATTAGGATGGAGGGGATGCTTGAAGCTCCTCCATTCATCTTGTAAAACTAAGGGCCACATAAGTGGCTCAGAACTCTCCTCCCATTGCGGTTCATCTCGCTAGATAGAGCGGAGCACTTTGCCCTTACAAGTGAATGGAGCTGAAGATATTACAGAGGGCGATCACAATGGTCTAAGTCTGTCATCCATATCTCACGCAAAAGAAGTTTCTAAGTTTGCAATTTCCATCCAAATCTACATGAGATTCTAAGTCTATATTCCCATCTCACTCTGCAGGTGATTCTAGATTTATTATTCACATCTCTAAGGAGGTACTAAATTTTCGGTTACCATCTCACCTTAAAAGTGGTTCGAGGTATACTCTTTCTACCTCACTCTAAAAGAGGCTTTAAGTTTACGATTTACATTTCCCTCGAAAGGAAGTTCCCAAAAGAGAATCGATAAAATGGTAAGAAATACCTTACCTTTTCATCTAAAATGTTCTTAAATTGATGCCTAAAGGAAAAGTGAGATTCCATCAACAGAGATTTGCAGTAGAATTGGTATTTTCACCAATTAAATGTGTTCGGGGAGAAGATCTTACCTTTAATCATCTAACTTCAAAGACACAGACTTGGAATAGAAGTAAGCAGACAGATAGACAGGTAGATAAAAAGATAGATAGATAGTTAAATAGACAGATACACTGCTCGATAAAGAGATAAGCAAATGAAGACTTAGGTAAGATAAACGCATAAAGTAAGATATGTATTTTCTTACACAAATTCTCTCTCTCTCTCTCTCTCTCTCTCTCTCTCTCTCTCTCTCTCTCTCTCTCTCTCTCTCTCTCTCTCTCGATAAATCGATAAATTCATTCAACTAAGTCACACTTCAGATCATTATTTCCTTCGCTTTCTACCTACCAAAATAGCCCGTGATATTTACGAAAATGGAATCATTGAAGAAAAAACCATATCACTTGAACTAAGTAAGATCCAGTGTAAAGAAAAGAAGACCTGAAAATCACGTGTTTGATCGCTGCGTTATCCCGAATTCTGTACGAGTCTGTATAAGTCTATATGTCCACCGCAGGACGTAGTTATTTAGCTCTTTTTTTTCTGGAGTCTTGTTGGAACTAATGCGCCATGTGTACAGCAGTAGAAAAAGGTAAATCTGACATCAGTGGGAGGGATGTTAAGCATTTTTATGCCTCGTGGAATGAGTCACCCGGTAAAAAAAACTTTGTGAAATGTAAATTCCTTTTTTACAGGATATTTCTTTTTCAGGGTTGTCACTGTACTCGGAACTGTATTCGATCTTTCAATGATCGATGCGTTAATGCAAACGCTTACGTAACTTTTAAGTGATTCTAAGTGTGGGCGATATGTAAGCGCATCGATCAATGCGAATCATAGGATTCGAATCTGTTTCCCCATTAGTAAACAGTGGGTGTGACCTTTGAGAATGGTGGTTAAACCTATTACCACAATGGTACGACCCTTGGGTAGGACTGTGTGACCTTTAGCTTGACCTTTAACAGTCGGGTGAAAAGCCAAGCTAAGGGTAGTACAGTCGTACTCAAGGGTCGTACCGTCGAGTTACTACTCGTACAGTTATGCTCGAGATATTCAGGGAACGTAGAGGTGCTAAACATTTTATCTTCCATCATTCCCTTTGGATTGGATTAAGCCATATGTATGCTATCTCTCAAGATTATACCACAATATCTAAATCTACTCCACTTCTATCTTAGTTACTGTCATTCATGGGTAGGGTTTCTGAGCCCACACCTGCACGTCTGTATTTTCAATAGTCCAAATATTCTTGGCAATGACCTTTATGAACGGCCATAAAGATTGTTCCCTGATGGAGGAGTCATACATATGTGTTTATGGGTCACGAGAAAAGGACTGGAGAAGAAGTGATTAATCGATTGATAGATTATACTCCATCATGGACGGAAATACTAGAATTCGTCTGCAAAATTTGCGAAACTGTTTTGAAAAAAAAAAGTCTCGAACTCTGTGTAAACAAAGCCGACGGGAACATGTTGCACAATTTTCATGATTCCATGAAAATATTTTATTGCAAAATCCTGTACAGTTCTAAACATATAAGACTTTAATCCTGCCAGAATAATCATCATGTTCTGATATCTACTATATGCAAATGCGGAGTCTTTCACGCTCTTTAGGTATTGAAGTTCAATTATTTCGAAACAGATATCATTTGCGTTCAGGGGTACCATTTGCGTTGTTTCTAATATATACATTTTCTAGAGAAGATATGCTTTTCGAACTTGTTCTTTGACTCGCTATCTTAATCAATCTTCTAACATTATCAACCTCCTTTATACACAATTGGTGGAGCTCCATATAAGCTCTTTATGGAAATTTAGTTCTCAAATTCCGTATTGACTCGATACCTAGACTTGCGAATGAGATTTTATAATATGAGTATCTAAGTTTTGTTTAAGAATTTTCGGAAACTTGTAGTTTTATTCTTATCATTTATATAAGAAAATTATTTGATTTGTAAATCTGATATGGTATATATTCATCGTAAGATTTATGAAGTTATTGGAACGTGTCAATAAATCTGGATACACAAAGTTGATCAGGATTAGCAAGTCAGAATGGAAGGTATTCGAATACCTTCAAAATTTTCGTTAGACGGGGCTCTCGAGAACATATGGTTAACCATTGAAATCCATTATGAAATCCATTATGAGACCTTTCGTCTGAAGTCTCAGTCAAATGCTTCGGTGGGAAATGAAACACAGTTCACTTCTCAGGCACACAGAACTCTAGATCTGGATCTGACTCGAAAAAAAGATTGCTCTCGCAACGAGGCGAACGTGTATCAAAACCCCAGACTGGGGCTCAAACGTTTAGCTGGGATTAAATTCTCGTACCCTGGGATAAGGTCCTCCTGACTATTGTCAGTCTTAAATTGGAACGACATCCCGAGTTCCGCCGAAAAGAAGAAGAGGAAGAAAAAAAGAGAACGTTTTGAAAGGTCGGTTGCAAATGTCCTCCACCGTGTGAGGCTTCGGTTCACAGTGAGACAATTCACTCACTCGCTGGTTATACTATAAAACCTCGCCAGTCCCTGGTAGTCTCAGCGGTGTGAGCGACGTATGTATGTTTCGATTTTAATGGTTTACATACCCAGTCTAGACGTCCCTACTGTACCTCATCTTGTTCCCACGGAAGTTGGCAATACCTTTAGGTGCAAAATCCAAAGCGTATCACATACTTTTAGAACGATTGCAGATCATCAGTGTCTTCTTTCATTCGTTTCCGTGCCTTGTAGATAAATCCGAAGCAAAGGGAAGCAAGGATGGAACAGAACAAGCAAAGGATAAGAGACAATAAGAAGAGTAGACTTAGAGGGACCCAGAACCATGGCTGGGAGTAACTGAAGAGAACCGAATCAAGAGGAATGAGAACAAGAGAAGCTGAAGGAGGTAGCGTTGTGGAGGGCTGGGTGTCGCGTTCCCCTCCAGCTCACAGTATTGGTGTGATCCAGGATGTCAGAGAGGGAGCCGATCTTCCACTGACTTTATTGTGGTGGATGAGAAGTGACTCTCTTTGTGTGTCCCTCCCTCACTTCCCTCATCTATTCTTTCTTTTTCTCTGTTTCTTTCCCCTTTTCTTTCTTTTTTTTTTTTGTCTATTGTCCTCTATCTTACATCTTTCTCCTCTTCGTTTCCCGCATCTCTCTTTTTCTCCCTTTTTCCATGGATCTTCCTCCTCTTCTCCATTCATTGCCTATCTTTCTATCTACCTTTCCTTTCCTCATTCTTCCAATGTCTCATTGCTCGATTCCTTGATTTGTCTCTTCATAGAATATCGTCTCTGCATTCATCTATTTCCCTTTTATTCTCTCTCTCTCTCTCTCTCTCTCTCTCTCTCTCTCTCTCTCTCTCTCTCTCTCTCTCTCTCTCTCTCTCTCTCTCTCCTCCTCTATTTTCACTTCCGATAGTGTCTCTCATTTTATTCATGAACAGGTATCACCAGTAATGAAAAAGAAGAAGAAAAGAATAGCTACATAAAGCATCATCTGACGTTGGGTTTATATTCAAAACGTTCCATTACACTCAGAGTCAACTTCATAAACATTCTTCACGGATTAAGTAAATAGCTTACACTTTACAGAGTGTCGACGTCACTTAGGTGAAACAGACGGTATAGAGTTTAACCCTCTACAAACTGTCGCTAAAGTCGTCACTTTAGCATCGACAGTCCATCTGTTCATCACAAGATTATGTGGAATAATCAAGCCACCACGTCTCACTTAGCTCATTATCATTTACATGGGGGTGAATTATCAAGATGGAAGTTTGTGTTAATCAACTCACCAGAACATGGGCCTCCATCCCTTAACCCCATAGACATAACAGGAGAACAAGGACTCTCGGTTCCCTAAGGGCATATATGCTACCCAGGTTCCCCTCAAGTTTAGGGAAGAACAGGTTCCCAGAGACGACTTTAGCTGTATGATGATCAACCCTGAATTAATCTCAACGGAAGTGCATCCGGCAGCAGGTCTGTGGTCAGTGGATAAGTTCGATATCAAAACTGGGGAGTTCTAACACCGATCTTATCCAGACCGGAAATATCATTTCACAGAACTTCATGTTCTTCATATAAAAGGCTGAGAATGTTAACCTAAATTGCAGCTTTAGATCTTCAAACTGTTAATTACTCCTGACCGTAATGAGACGATGAAATGATAATTATCTTTGTTCGTTTGACCGTTCTGAGCAACACAAAAGCATCGTATTACTGTGGTGGTAATGATGATGATGAACTTCCCGGACCAATGGACGAGATCCTAGGTAATGGACGAGACATTACTTGAACATAACCTCCACTTATACATGATACCCAGGTCTGCTATGTTCCTTTGGCTTTTCGTGATGGCCTGGCATCCATGCAATGAATGTCATCACAAAAAATATATGTATACTGATTTGGTTTCCCTTTCGCTAGCCTACTTGGAGTTTGGATCTTATGCACTCAAAATACTCGTAAAAAAAAAAAAAACATTGTTTTGTTCTGCATCGTGAAATGATTTCCTTCAGCACACTGCAACGAATCTTGAGCACACTGCAACGAACCTTGAGCACGACGATACGACGTTTGAGCAAGAAGCCACAACCTTTGAGCATGATGGTGTTAGCTTCAACCTAACCCCTCAAAGGTCAGGTCAAAGGCCACGCCATCATACTCAAGGGTCGTACCATCATGCTCAAGGGTTTTACTATCGTGCTAAAGGGTTTTACTAACGTACCAAAGGGTTTTACCATAATGTTCAAGGGTTGTACCATCGTGTTCAAGAGTTGTACCATCGTGTTCGAAGATTGTACCATCGTACTCGAGGGGAAAAAGAATAAACATATTTCCTCAGTCTGGACATTGCATTATTCTTGCATATCATTATGGTAATAGTTTATAAAGCTGATCACGCAACGGTTCCAATATTCGTAAAAGGTGCCTCGTATATCTAACTGGACACAGGACACATCTGCCGTTATATTTTGCGAGGTGGATAGATATTCAATGAATATTTGAGAATATGCAAGGCGATATTCTTACGCACTTACCGTTGTACGACCTGACATCATAATAGTATTGTCCTGAATATACATATATGATGATGTATTTACATTATGCCTTAAGCT
Source organism: Panulirus ornatus (assembly GCF_036320965.1). Classification (NCBI taxonomy): domain Eukaryota; kingdom Metazoa; phylum Arthropoda; class Malacostraca; order Decapoda; family Palinuridae; genus Panulirus; species Panulirus ornatus. Next base: position 14,519,791 of record NC_092256.1, on the reverse strand, counting down.
CACTTGAAGTAAGTACTGGATATTCCTTTGGATTGGCATATATGACGTACGAAAAAAAAACCTAGTCTCTTTCAAAACAGAAAATATGATAATCGAACAGTCATGAGAGAGAGAGAGAGAGAGAGAGAGAGAGAGAGAGAGAGAGAGAGAGAGAGAGAGAGAGAGAGAGAGAGAATACTATGGAAATCATATTTCAAAATGTTAAAAAAAGGGAATCATCCGCTTTGAGCATCAGGAGACATTAAGAAATGCAAGGCAAACATATACCACTAATTACCAGCATTGAGTGGAAGAATTAAGGCAGATGATGTTGAACGAAATGTTAACATGTATTGTTTCGGTAATTTGATAATATGTCCAGCCAGGAGTAATTGGAAGGCTAATTAGTTTATCTAACTTCAAGCTCAATTAATGCTGTTCTTTGTTCGTATTTGCGTTAGTGTATACGGCTCTGTGTAAGTGTATAGTAACTTATCGACACACACACACACACACACACACACACACACACACACACACACACATATCAGAATTCAAAACCAAATGCAGATTATCATTTTGAAGAAAAAGAAATATATTATCTTTGTAGTTTCTTGCTTTAATGTATGTAAACCTATCTTTAAAATCTTTTTAAGGCAAGTGGAAACCTCAAGACTGTTCAGTTTCGAGCGAGGGGAAGCTGAGGGGTTTGTCGACTGTGAGTAGGGCTGTGCTAGGTAGGTGGGAGGAGGGTGAGGGCTGGCTCCGACTGATGTGGTCGAGGGTGGTCGAGACTGACCGTACTGCCTCACACAGGATCGATACTGCTCGAGCCCCACAGCAGCAGACCAAAGTCTTCATCATCATACTAACATCAACTTTTTGCCTCTGTTATTAATGTTACACAGCTTTTAAACTTCTTTTTATAATGTTTTTCATGCCTATTGTGCTTCCTCATACACACACACACACACACACATATATATATATATATATATATATATATATATATATATATATATATATATATATATATATATATATCCTTCTGTTTATTCTACACTTTTTCTCCCAACTTTTTTAATTCACACTCTTTCTTTTACGCATGTATTCCTAGCTCACACATTCCCTTTCTTTCCTCTCCCAAATTCCAAGTTAAAAGCTGTAGACTCCACACCATCTCCCATTCAGGAGGAGCTCCTGAGTGCAAGGATTTAGACGAGCTTGGGGGAACACCATTACAGCAGTAACCAACAGAGAAGACACTCCTAGCTAAATAACATCTCCCCAACGCCCCTAATGTTACCACAGGATCGATGCTGTGGTCTTGTGGTTTGTGGATGCACAGTGCTACACTCCCCCTATATCATGAGAGGTTCAGTATCCTCTTATTTACCTGCCTCTTCCCCTCCACACATTCCTTCAGAATTATGTGTCCGTTTTTCTACATTCCTATTATCCAACATTCTCCCCTCCCCAGATCTCGTACGTCATTCCACCCTCTCAAATCTTATTTTTTTTTCCACTCCAGGTTTCCACTCTCTCTCTCTCTCTCTCTCTCTCTCTCTCTCTCTCTCTCTCTCTCTCTCTCTCTCTCTCTCTCTCTCTCCATTTATCTATCTATTTTCTACCTTCCAGCTTAATGCTCCGATACGCGACACTTTCCATTCAGAATACGTCACCCAATAAGTGAATATGCAGAATAATGAATATGTGAATAGATGAATTTGGTGGCTCTCATAATCACCGCATTTCAGGAAACGAATCGTCGTAATTAAAGAGTTAAACCCTTTAGTATGGTGATTTAACCCCTTGTGTATGATGGAAGTACGTTAAATACTGTGACTTAGGTCATCGTAGTCAAGATATCAAATCATTATCTTAATATACACATATTCGAGTCAACCTAACTAAGACTTAAAGACTTAATTGAGTTGATATCAAATGCTAAGGGAAGGCAGAAGGACTGGAGTTTCCAAGTCAGCCTGGAAAGGTTGAATTGAAGGATTGAGACGTTCGAGTTGGTCTGGAAATGTTCAAGCAAATCACTAGACTGGAGGGTTGATATGGATGTCAAGGGGTTTTCCAGGCCAAACTGTCTCGTGGAATGGAACAAAGGACTGGGGATCCCGAGCAAGTCTGGAGGCTTACAACAACGGATTGGGGTCTATTAAAACAATCTGGAAAGCTGAAACGAATGATTAGGCATTTCAAGTCACTTTTATGGGTTAAAGCAAAGGATTTGAACTTTCATGCCTGTGCGAAGTGCTGAAACAAAGGATTGGGACTACTAAGCCAGTATGGAGGGCTGCAACAAGGAACTGAAACTTCCAAGCCAATCGGTAGAATGAAACACGGAGGATTGGAATCTGAAAGAGAAAACTGGTACCACCAAGATAGTCTGAAGGTTGAAGCGGACGAGCGGGCCTTGAAAGCCAACCTGAAGGGTTGAGGCAGAGGATTAGAACTTATAAGCCATTCTGGAGGGTTAACACACAGGATCACAACTTTTAGTTTGGATATGAGAGTTGTGGAACTATCAAGGATATTAGACTATGTATGGGGGTAAATACATCCAACAAAGATTAGATGATAATCTAACTTTTTCTTCCTAAGGAAGAGTCTTTTTTTTTTTATGAATCTTTATTTCAAACGAATTATTATGACTGGAGTTTCTGAAACTTGAGGAGACCGAACAATATATAGTGCTTGTTATTACCTTTTCTCTCTCTCTCTTTCTCTCCCTGACTGAACAGATGGCTTAAAAGTGTTGTGGATAAACCTAAAACACGGGTAGGTAATGCGCGTGTGGCAGCAGAAAACAGCCAGACTGTGAGGCAATCATGATACGTAGCGGGCCTTGATCATTCTCTCTCTCTCTCTCTCTCTCTCTCTCTCTCTCTCTCTCTCTCTCTCTCTCTCTCTCTCTCTCTCTCTCCTTTCCTTTCCTTCGTCCCACGATGGAGTGAGTACACAGATGAAGAAAGCTCTGGAAGCCGCCCACATCAACATTGAAATTTCCGGTAATATTAGAGCTGGTTTCATCCTTTGGTCAGGACTGGCGGGCGAGGATTACAGCGAATGATTGGACAGAAGAGCGGAGCTAGTGAGGCGAGCGGGCCAATCAGAGAAAGATGCGTTGAGGCGTTCCGCCGGAGGACCGCTGTCTGCTCGTATAGACACTCCTGCATTTTCCTTTGTCTTGTCCCTTCTAAAAAAAGACTTGTGAAATCGTAATATCAAGTTATAAATCTCAGCTCTGTTCTGTTTGTTCCATACTATCCTCTTTTCCAAAATTTTGTCATAACTTTATGTCCACGTTGGAACTACCATTAAGAAGACAACGAGTGCTTACTACTTAATTGCCCTACACTTTCTGCGCGTGCACACACACGCACACACACACACACACACACACACACACACACACACACACACACACACACACACACACACACACACACTAGTCTTTCAAATGCTATACTGAGGTGAGATGCTGCAAGACTCACTCCAACAGACTAAACTTCGGTCTTTAAAAAGTCATACGGGACCAAGGAGCCAGAGTCGCTTCAACAGACCAAAGTGGTCCTCAGTAAGCGACGGTGGACCGAAGTGGTTGCAACGGCCCTTCCAACAGACCATACAAGACCTTAGTTCCTCCAACGCGCCAAAGTGGTGGTGTAGCAGTCCCTCCAACACGCCACAGCACTCGACAACAACCAGACACCACCCAACTTATGATGAACTCAATCCCAAACGTCGAAATTTTTCAGAGCCATGGATGATAAATACCTGAATTACATCTCATTTTTGTTTTTCTATCGTAAATCGTGTATGCCCACACACCGTATCTTCACCGCACAAAGGTTATAGCAATGGTCAAAAGGAGGGTATGTGGAGGTGGGAGTGGAGGAGGGAGCGGTGTAGAGACTTGGGTTGCACGGGAAGGGGAGAGGATCAAGAGGGAGTGGACGTTCCCCTTGGGCGGAAGGATGTACTCTGACGGGGGTTCTTGATGAGCGCCACCCACTCACACACAGTCGGCGCCAGCGGAGGTGACTGACGTTTGTCATATTATATAAGTCAGTCAGTTATGAACTGTGTGATCAGCTTTGGACACTGGGAGGCGGGTGCTTGTGTGTGTGTGTGTGTGTGTGTGTGTGTGTGTGTGTGTGTGTATGTATGTATTTTGGGGGGGGGAGAGAGAAAGAGAGAGAGAGAGAGAGAGAGAGAGAGAGAGAGAGAGAGAGATAGAGAGAGAGAGAGAGAGAGAGAGAGAGAGAGAGAGAGAGAGAGAGAGAGAGAGAGAGAGAGAGAGAGACGAGCGAGAGCGAATTGAAGACAACCATGTTTCCATTTTCCAAACAATCGCCCAGTTCAGGGAACAGTTTACGTAACAGTTTAGAGACAGTTCTCTCAGCGACAAGTTTAAATAGACCTTTTCAGACATTTCACTGGATACTTTTCTAAATAGAACCGATGACATAACTTTTAAAGTAAATGATTCCGAGAAGAAACTCAAGCGATCGATCTATTTCTTCTCTTCCCAGTAGCGAGGCACTTGTTATATTTCTCGTTCATCACTGATGCAAAGACGCAACCATGGCGTATAATTACGTGCTGAAGATGATCGTTCTCAATGAAGCCAATTACAGTCAATCTAAAGCCCGTAGTTATACATGTGTATGGAGGGAAAAAAAATCGTAAGTAATGATGACATTGTATTTATCTTAGTCAGCAACCTTGAACTCCAGACTGATTATGGTACAAGAGATGCTTACCAGATCGCACATATGTTTAGACGTGTATCCTGTGATTAGGTTCGCATCTTGTGATTAGACCTGTATCCTACGAATCCAGATTAAGCTTAATTGAGGTATGATTCCCAGATTGGTGTAATGAATTTGTTGCTTTCATAATGCCTTCAGAAGACTTCATGATATTCATGCCTTTACCATTTGGTAACATGTAGTTCTGGCGACTTTACCTGGCTTTTTTTTTTTTTTTACCAATTTGACGTTAATTACAAATTTGATTGGATACGATTCCCTAGAAAAATTCCCTCGGCGGACGGTAGAGAAGGAAACACAAGCAGGGGCTTGGTATAATACTCTCGACCCGCGGGTGTTGACCATAATAGTCACCTTATTCAGACTGCACTCAAGCAAGGGTTCACTGTGTGTCATTCGCTGGACCCAGGTCTCTAGGTGCATAAGAGAAATTAATCCTGATGTGTGAAAACTTATGATGTTCATAAACGAAATGATTTTACGTAGCAAAAGACGTTTAAGCCCAATTAACAATATCACACAAGTGAGCTTAAGATACAGTTGTCGTCGTATTCTAGTTGAAGGCAAAAGATAAGTCCCTTGTCCTCATACGCTGAAGGCAGAGTCCATAAATGCCATGACCTTTATCTTTCACCAGGACTGAAAGAATCATTTTTTTTCTCTTACTCAAACTTCGGAGGATCTTAGGCGGAAAATATAGCTGCACCATTTCCCTCTCATGGTATGGGCAGGGCTGAGTTTGGTTTCTTGTAGGACGAAGCATAACTGGATGTTTTATAGGGAAAAACTTCTACTGAGTCTGGTACTCAAAACCGAGCTATAGATGGAGATGATCAGTGAGCACAAAGCATTACCCCAACATCCACGACACCTTACCACAGCCTCCATTTCTTTTCCCCGAATGGAAGTCTTCTGCATGACTAAACTGTGAACATCAAAATCTAAGATATTCTTTACAGAAAACTGAGTTACACATAAACATTTGTTACCAGAAGAAAAAGATAATTATCTTTTTACGCTCTTCTTTCGATTCGAGAACTGTAAAGATAAGGATATGAATTACATTCAACTGTAACATAGTGTAAGAAGAAGTCAAAAGACAATTCTTTCGTAAAAAACGGGGGAAGAAAATGATGAGGAACCGTGGCATGGAAAGCTGGAAGAGAAAAATATCAAACTGCGTCAATTTCTTCCTCTTTCTTTGGCTTCGGTCGAGCAGACAGGAAATCCAGAAATACCAGGAGGCCCTGTCGACTGCTCTCCTCTCTGAACCATCTGAACAAACCCTGACCACCTCTTCATCAGAAAACGAAAAAAGTATAATAACGAGTCTTATCCATTTTCTTATCATGATACAATATATATATATATATATATATATATATATATATATATATATATATATATATATATATATATATATATATATATATATTCTAGCATGGGCCAGATAACTATTTTATCGACCAACTCCTAAGGATAGATGAACAGCTGGGTTGACTGCGTACCGACTGCTACGATCGGGATTCGAACCTGTACGCTTGACCCTAGGCGTCTTGAGATTGCGTCACGGGGAGGAACGCTAACCGCCACACCACGGAAGATAATGTCTTTAGAGCTCAATAATCGAACGTACTACAATAAGGCAGCAACTTCATAATACAGAAACTCTATAGGAAAAATCTAACTGCGTAGAAGCAACTCACTGTATAACACAGTCGACAAGAGGTACCAATGCATGTAGAAATAAAGATAGACAAAATCGAATCAGAACCTCTCTCTCTCTCTCTCTCTCTCTCTCTCTCTCTCTCAAAAATATGGACCTAGTGAAGCTAACGTCGAGAAAACGTAAAAAAAAAAAAAAAAAGAGGGAAAAAAAACATATTGGGGTAGTCACAAGTTGTATAAAGGAGCCACAGTGGTTTGATCCAGACTGGGGTTGGCAATAAACCCCGGACACTGAGCCAGAACAAAGGCAATGCTCCCCCTCTGTGGAGAGAGAGAGAGAGACAAGCGACCCCTGTGTTTCATGTCCTCTACTGTTTGATTACCTTCGACGCTGACTCTCAAAACTCTCCTCAGTGAGAGGAAGCAAGATAATACAGTAATATATATATATATATATATATATATACGAATAAAGTGCATATGAACGCGCACCTTCATTGAACATACAAACCTCCAACAGCCAGGATCGAACCCGGGACCCCTGTGCTACAGGCGGGAATGCTACCGCTAGGCTATGGGCCATAGCCTAGCGATCATAAAAATAAAGGCTTGCCATTCAGTTGGTACTGCACTAAGCACAGTGGCTCAGAGATCGTGGCACTACAGTAAGACCAGCAGTGGATGACTGGTACGATGGTACGTGAGTGCGTTACACTGATAATCTGATATAACTAATCCTCAATTATTGCTATATGGTGTTTGCCCTTCTCAGCCGCGGTAATTCCCGCAGCTTGCAGTATGTGTCTCATTTGCAGATAGATGCGGCAGAGCTTATGGTTTACAGGCGTTTGTTCGAGATTATAAATGCTTGCTTTAATACGCCTTAATCATTATGAAACCAAGTGAGTTCCCACTGCATTGCCAGCCAGTCATTATGTATATATATATATATATATATATATTTACATATACATATATTTACTTGCACTGAAAACGGCATTAACCTCATTACGGAAGCAGCCATCAATATTGCTGTAATAGCAGAACTATTTGTCATGATCGTAACCTTCCTAACTCTCCCAGCCTCTCTCCCATTTCTTTTCACTCTCTGTTTCTTAGACTGCTTTCATTCTTCCCTTTCTAATCTTCTCAGTTATCTACGTTTCCCTTCTTCTTAGAGTCGATCTTTTCCTTATTCCTGCCACCTAGACTGCTAATTAATGACCAACCTGAACACAGGATTTCTAATTCATCATATAAATCACGTACTTAATTAACTCGTTGTCTAATTACGTAAGCATCACATTAATCATTTCCACGAACGAATTAATTGGCCATGAAATGAATTTGATTGCAATTTCTCTGTATACATATGCTGACTGAGGTTGCGTCTAGTGCATGTAACTGTGTCAAGTTTTGCAGGCAAAAGAACCGACTGTAATTAGAAAAAATTTAGATGTCTGTATTTCTTATGTCTGTAACAATGGGTAAACCATATTTGTATTAAGCGAATTGGAACGAAATTGCTTTATTGCAATAGATGAATGAAAAAAATGATAGATGGTAAAAGGCAGGTACATTTCGACACTACCCAATTATCGAAAGAGATTTTCTCCGCTAATATATTTCCGAGCCGTTATCAGCGTTGCTTGAGCATGTCTCTTTACCACGAAGGTTTCACAGAGGATTGTGGAGAGACGTCCACGTTAGTGCATTCCCATTACCATAGATAAACGACCCTCGAACACGACGGCACAACACTCGAACACGATGATACGACTCTTGGGTAGGATGCTACGTTCTCTTGGGTGTGTGCTGGAGGCGTGACGTTTGACCCCATGGATTAGGTCAAATGACACAGGGCAAATTGCACTGAGGTATTTACACCTTCACGCTCAAGGATCGTACTATAGTGCACGAGGATCGTACCATCGTGATCAACGATCGTGAGGTCGTGGTCAAGGATTGCACCGTCGTGCTGAAGGATCCTACCGTCGTGGTCAAGGATCCTACCGTCGTGCTCGAGGATCGTACCATCGTACCATCTTCCTCAGGGGCGCACCATTGTCTTAAGGACATTCGTACCGTCGTACCAGCTGTAATTCAATCCCCCAGTCATCAGATCCACCAAAAACCTCAAGCGAATTCACCGTTACAACAGCATCATACGACAGATTGCAGTAATACCACCTGGTTATAAGACACTTATAAATTACCAGCTTTCCATCCAACTCGTTAGCAAGAACTGTAGCTGAATAAGCTTATGTAGCGATTGACTCAGAAAAGACCCGCTACATTTGATATATAACTTATGCCATTGAGGCAGCGGCACCAAATGGCTATACGAATGCTTTCTGACACTTCACATAAATCTGAATCACCGAGGATGAAAAAAGGCATATGTACTGTAGTGACGTGAACATCGATTCCCTGGGTTCTGATACACAGGTTTTCCATTTGGGAATACTGACAGCATGTCTGTAGGGAGAGAGGATATTTTTTCCTCTATATCAGCCAGTGATATGAAAAGAAAGAAGATAGTAAATACCACATATACATATATGTGTGTGTGTGTGTGTGTGTGTGTGTGTGTGTGTGTGTACGTTGAAATGTATAGGTATGTATATGTGCGTGTGTGGGCGTGTATGTATATTCATGTGTATGTGGGTGGATTGGGCCATTCTTTCGTCTGTTTCCTTGCGCTACCTCGCTAGCGCGGGAGACAGCGACAAAGTATAATATATATATATATATATATATATATATATATATATATACACCAGATCATTACAGACACGGAATGCCAAAAACTCTGAATTAAATTTCGGCCAGAGAACACGCTGCCGCTTGTAAATCGGTGGAGCAAAGAGTCAACAGGGAATGCGATGTGCGGAATTATACATAAACTCGCTGGTCTTTTCAACGAGCAGGTTCATTCAGCAGCCGCTGAGCAATTTGTCAGGAGGAAGCCGCTGGCAACAGAGGGGTAAATAACTTTTTTTTTTGGGGGGGGAAGGTGATGATGATTCTCCGAGTTATCTCTCTCTCTCTCTCTCTCTCTCTCTCTCTCGGGAAGGTGATGATGATTCTCCGAGTTATGTCTCTCTCTCTCTCTCTCTCTCTCTCTCTCTCTCTCTCTCTCTCTCTCTCTCTCTCTGTGGCTCACTCTCCTCGACCATTGGATTCTAGATTTACCATCGTCGATGTTATATCATTATCATTCCTCTGCAGTCGTACGATGGGGCTGTTTCATCAGCTCCCAGCCTCCGTCGCGCGGTTGGTTTTAGAGAGAGAGAGAGAGAGAGAGAGAGAGAGAGAGAGAGAGAGAGAGAGAGAGAGCGTTCTACGACAAGCTAGAAAAGTGATGCGCGTTACACGCTAATCCTGCCTTTTTGCAAAATCGATTGGTACATTCTTGTAAGCATTAAACTCTTTCTCTCTTCTAAGATCACCGTAATATTATCTATCTATCTATCTATATATATATATATATATATATATATATATATATTATATATATATATATATATATATCAAAAATTTTCGCCATTTCCCGCGTTAGCGAGGTAGCGGTTAAAAACAGAAGACTGAGACTTGGAGGGAATATCCTTACTTTGCCCCCTTTCTCTGTTCCTTCTTTTGAAAAATTAAAAAACTGGAGGGAAGGATTTCCAGCCCACCCGCCTCCCCTTTTAATCGCCTTTCACGACAAATATTTCTGCTTTTCCATCTTAAAATCTTGTTCCACGTATATCGAACCCTGATATTCGTTTCCAGATAGCCACAATACGCCAGCAACGCTCACTGGCTCAGAAAATTCGAAGAATTCGTCAAATACATTCACAATTAATACTATGAAACGAACCAACCGTAAGAGGCCAATAGTTTGCAGACTATGATTAATCTTACAATATAGGAAGTCACATTTGTATTTCCGTCACTTGATTATTATCGTTTGTCTTCGTTTGTCGCTGTTTTATCCCACCTACTTTCGTTGAGCACAAGATGCTGAACCTTCTTATACATGAAACAAACCTTTTATTGCCCGCGTGAGCGGTGGCGACAGGACCAGACGAAGAAAAGGCTGCAATCACCCACACACATTCTCTTGCTCTCATGTGCAACACACCGTAAACCACAGTTCTATCATGTATTACTTTATAAATCATTTAACGACATGCATCAAATGCAACTAACACGAGTGTATTAACTGAAGTGAAATTAGACGATTCACGCACACTTCGAAGGCACTGCTGGTGATACTAGAGTGTTTAGCCAGGCAAGTCTGAAAATATTAAGCTTTTGAAACTGCGGAATTAGTTGACAAAGATACTGTACTTAACATTCGTTTCTACGGAACGCTAAGCTTTAACAGTAAACTGATTCATATATATATATATATATATATATATATATATATATATATATATATATATATATATATATATATATATATATATATATCTTTGTCTCATACTCAAAGCGTTTGAGAAGAGTGAGTATTTGAATAACTTTATCTTTGGATCTGTACCATTTTAAACCTTTGGATATCAAGTGATGGTCTTGTGGTGAAAGAGGTGTTGGAAACCCCTCTGTCTATGTATAATACCAATGATGCTATTGATCTACATTGCGTCTATTGTTCTCTCTTCCCTACACACTTGGGTTTCATCTCTGATCGATTCCTTCTTTGTCACAGAGTGTTAATAAGACGCCGTGTTTACGAACACTTACTGTCTCCCGTCACCTGTGCAATATTTCTCGTGTTCATTTCATGCAACAATACATTCTGTTCTGACGTTTGACTTATATTTCGAATTCTGGCTGGATGGCCTCTATCAGGACAGCGGACATTAAAGTCGACGACATACATGTTGTATTTCATGTTTTGTGGGACCCTTGAGCACGACGGTACGACCCTTGAGCACGACAGCACGACCCTTGAGCACGACGGCACGACCCTTGAGTATGACGGCACGACCCTTGAGCATGACGGCACGACCCTTGAGCATGATGGCACGACCCTTGAGCACAACGGCACGACCCTTGAGCACGACGGCACGACCCTTAAGCACGACAGCACAACCCTTGAATACGACGGCACGACCCTTGAGCATGACGGCACGACTCTTGAGCACGACGGCACTACCCTTGAGTACGACGGCACGACCCTTGAGTACGACATCCTGACCCTTAGGTTGAACTTTGAAGGTCAAGTTAGGTGCCAATTCATTACAGTTCAATGATCGTACCGTAGTGCTCAAGGAGATCTGGTTCAATGGCCATATCCCAGCTGACTACTGTTGATACGAACATTAATAACTATTGACCAATCCGCTGCTAAAGACCATATCTAAAGTTTATGTAATGGGTCTTGAGTTTATGTAATGGGTCTTGAGTTTATGTAATGGGTCTTGAGTTTATGTAATGGCTCTTGAGTTTATGTGGGTCTTGAGTTTATGTAATGGCTCTTGAGTTTATGTAATGGGTCTTGAGTTTACAATGTTCCAAGGTCTGGTCGGCCTTGATAATATTCATGTTCCCAACATTGTGTTCGTTCTTTTAAAAACAAAGTTGACTCTAACCCGACATACCTCTTTGTTTACATTCCCTTCCATGAAAGACAACAACAACACTAACATCAACAACAACAACAACAACAACAATAACAAAAACCATAACCCCCCCTTCTAAAACTTAGAGTTCTAGCACCCTACTACAATCGTTCTTGCCCCACGTTACAACCACTTCTGTACCCACCACAACAGTGCTTGTACCTACCGCAATAGTTCTCGACACCTTAACCACAACACTTCCTACACCGATTCCATAAGTTCAAGCCTCATGACAATAATCTTCACCCTTAATTACAACAGTTCCTGCTCCCTCACTCAAATAGTTCGTACCCCCATAACAATATGCCCAGACTACAGCCCCACCTACAACACCACTATCTCTTATTAGCCTTAACCGGTACACTGTTTTCCAAGGCACCAGCAGTTTCCCCCCTTTTTCTCCCCTTTTCCCCCCAAACTTTATATATGTATTTTTTCTCCAGACAGCAAATATACTCAGCTGCTCGCCTTAACCACTAGAGTGCAGCTGGGGTCCACCGCTGCTGTTGCCGCGACTGATGGCCGTCTGTAGCAGCAGCAGCAGCAGCAGCAGCAGGCAGCAGCAGCAGGCTGCTGGGCAGGCAGGCTTAAAGCTGCCCTACAACGGCTCCAGGCATGGAAATCCCACCCCTAAACCTTGGCCCTATGTGTCGGGGGAGGGAGACAGTGTTGGCATATCAGCTGCCTCCATGTTCACTCCCTACGGGTCTGATCGGAACTCCCGTTGGAAAGAACCGGGTTTACATTAAGAGATAAGGGCAGATGATAAGAGGTTTACATTAAGAGATAAGGACAGATGATAAGAGGTTTACATTAAGGGATAATGACAGATGATATGAGGTTTACATTAAGAGATAATGACAGATGATATGTGGTTTACATTAAGAGATAAGGACTGATGATAAGAGGTTTACATTAAGAGATAAGGACAGATGAAATGAGGTTTACATTAAGACATAAGGACAGATGATAAGAGGTTTACATTAAGAGATAAGGACAGATGATAAGAGGTTTACATTAAGAGATAAGGACAGATGATAATTTGCTTACATTCAGAGATAAGGACAGATGATAAGAGGTTTACATTAAGAGATAAGGACAGATGATAATTTGCTTACATTCAGAGATAAGGACAGATGATAAGTGATTTCGAATCTGAAAGTCATGAAAGGTAGTTATAACCTTCCTAAGTTGTAAACAAAGAGTGAGGCATCTCATGAAATGGAGGCAGAGGTGAATGTATTAAGAGTTATTTTCCCATTTTTGTGGTTCATGATGACGAGCCCGAGTATAGCACTATACAATCTTTGATAAGCAAGTTCCACGGCTGTATTTTGTAACAGAAGACGTATTTCCAATTCAATAAACTCATACACACATAACATTGTTATGAACGAAACCAAACATATCCCTGAATCTACGTGTGTCAAATAATGCCCTCCAACAGCAAGGATTCGAACTCCGTGCTATTTGTGTGGTAGCTGGGTACAATAACCACTCGGGTGTGCTGCTCATAATATGGAAATTATTTTCATTCAGTTATTATTATTCGAATACCCTTCGTCTCACGTCCATGAATGAGCAACGGGGGTCTAGACAAGTCAGTTCCCCTGTGACTTATATAACTCATATATATATATATATATATTATCCCTGGGGATAGGGGATTAAGAATACTTCCCACGTATTCCCTGCGTGTCGTAGAAGGCGACTAAAAGGGGAGGGAGCGGGGGGCTGGAAATCCTCCCCTCTCGTTTTTTTTTTTTTTTTTTTTTTTTTTTTTCCAAAAGAAGGAACAGAGAATTGGGCCAGGTGAGGGTATTCCCTCAAAGGCCCAGTCCTCTGTTCTTAATGCTACCTCGCTAACGCGGGAAATGGCGAATAGTTTAAAAGAAAAATAAAAGATATATATATATATATATATATATATATATATATATATATATATATATATATATATATATATATATATATATATATATCTGAGAGAATTACCTTGAGGTTTCATATGGATGACTTCAGATAAAGTGATGAAGAAGTGTCACCAAGAAAGCAAAAAAAAAAAAAGTTACCTTTCAAGAATACATAGAAAAGTGTCATGATTATGACCATCACACGCTTGCAACACATGCAGGAGTACGACGAGGGAAGTAAACATTCATGTTATATGATGTCTTATATAAGTACGGGAACTTTTCTTGCAGGAATTTCATTATGGCTTCGACATCTTGTCCCATAAGGGAAGGAAAAAGGGCTCTGTTTGTCTCTTCCTGAAGCTAGCTCGCTCACGCGGGAAACGGCGAAACAAGTACGAAAAGTCTCTCTTTCCCTCCCTGTCTCTTTCTGTATGTTACACAGTTCCAAACACACACCCACAAGTCCTCCACCAGGAGACAACATTCCTCACCCAGGACGAAAAAAAAAAAGAAAAAAAAAATTCGTCTTTCTTTGCCTCGTAGATTAAATCAGGTGAAGGTTCCAGAGACGGTAGTGGTCGACCTCCCCCCGCCCTCCACACACACACACACACACACACACACACACATATACGCAGGTCGGACAAGACTTACTCCAAAATGGCATTTGGTTTCGTACAGTTACACGAGACAAGACTTACTCCAAAATTAGGTCAAGAGTTGAGGTAATATTTTTACGTCAAGACTCCAGAATCTTGTACCAGGACTGTATTTATCAGCGTTTATGTATTTCTTCGTTTTTGTCTTTACGTTATGGTAAAGCTCAGCGAGGAGCCATTCTAGCCTTAGATATAACGATTACTCACAGTTTACTCATCTCACATGTCGTAATGGAGAATAGATTTAGATACAAAAAGGAGATACATCTCAGTGGCAGATTATATGATATGCAGAGTAACTATGTGTGGTGTATGACAGTAATCCAAACGCTTGATTTTAAACGTTTATTTTCAAGAGTAAGTTATGATGAAAATCATAACTGATGCGTTATTATGCGTGCGTGCGCGAGCGCGCACGTGTGTGTGTGTGTGTGTGTGTGTGTGTGTGTGTGTGTGTGTGTGTGTGTGTGTTTTGTGTGTATTCTTCATCCATCTATAAATATTCGCTCATAAGTACCTGGCTATTTTTGTTTGAATATCATTATTTACGTCCACGTCCCTGAACATATTAAGGCACTTGCGCGTGAGGGCTGGTGCGTTGGCCGACCTTTCAGCTTAACCCATTAGAGTAATTAAAAATAGTGACCCTGGCGCAAGACGCGACACTCCCCTTTCAGGTTATGACCGAGAGCCACACACACACACACACACACACACACACACACACACACACACACACACACACACCCGCGCGAACGCACGCACACTCCGAGGAAATTGAAGGAGGAAGGATAGTTTCCCATTCTCTCTCTCTCTCTCTCTCTCTCTCTCTCTCTCTCTCTCTCTCTCTCTCTCTCTCTCTCTCTCTCTCTCTCTCTCTCTCTCCTTCCTCTGTCCTTTTGTCACTCTCAAAGATGCTTTTCTTTTTCTTTTTGAGATTCCTATCCTTCGTTTTCTTTCTTCCCTTTTCTCGTTCTCCTTCTTCTTTTCTTCAATTGTCCTTCGCCAACCCAAATAACCTCATCATTGGTCCAGCAGGCCTTCTGCTGTCTAGCTTTCGTATGTCTGTACTTCGCACATATACTCTCTCTTACTCTCCTCCTCTCTTATCTATACCCTCATATTCTCTTTACACCTCATCTCCCCCTTGCTCTTCCCCTTCCTTCCTCCTTCTCCTCTACTCCTCCTTTTCTTTTATAGCTTCCATTTTCCCGAAGGTCTCATCATTTTCCTCCACCTCTCTCTCTCTCTCTCTCTCTCTCTCTCTCTCTCTCTCTCTCTCTCTCTCTCTCTCTCTCTCTCGCACCTCCCTCATTTCTCTCTCCCCAAACGACGTTGCCAGCTGTTGAATTTTGGGCCGTTGAAATAACTCCTCGCCAATGGGACGCTGCTTGACTTCAACCCAACCAGAGAAATCATATTCCTTCGCCCATGGAGACAAATTTACTCGTTTAGAAAGTAAACTGTTGGCCAACAAGGAGTGGAGGAGAGATGGAACCAGAACCACAAGAAAATTCAGGGAGTCGGGAAAAGTCTTGCGTAAGGTAAGGGCAAACGTTAAACAAACGAGAATCGACCCTGTTGAAGATATGTCCGCATGCGCTCCGATTCATTCCCGCTGTCCATAAACCCTGCAATCGCTCGTGCATCTTACGAGTGTGTGTGTGTGTGTGTGTGTGTGTGTGTGTATTCATAATTGATCGCCTTTCTCCGCGTTAGCGAGGTTGCAACAGAAACAGACAAAGAGAAGGCCGCATTTACTCACATTCATTCTCGAGCTGTCCTTGTGCAATGCACCGAAATCACTTCCCCCTGTCCACAACCAGGCCCCATAGACCATTCAGTGGTTTCCCCGCACGCTTCACATGCCACAATATGAACTATGTTGAGCTGCACATTGTAAATGTGGATCTAATGTGTGATGATATCAAACAAACAGTGTATAAAAGCAGTAACAAAAGAGGAAATCTTGGGCTACATAGGTAAGGCTTTTGTAAGTCAAGTGTAAGTAATTAATCCTTAATCTTTATAATTCAGTTCTGTGTCTTTATCTTGAATAGATACAGGCAAAGTTTCCTAACTGAAACAAATCTTTTGGGAACCATTGAAACGGCCTAAAATTCTCTAGCACAGAAAAGACAAAGTGACGAGATAATTTTCTGAAGGTAAACGAGAACTATCAAAGGCCTTGACCATCTTGATGATTTAAGCATGTATCTTGAATCAGGCCAGTGTGATTTTTCCCGTAATAATGGATGGAAACTCGCAGGTATCTCGTTTTGACATGAACTAGGCAGTTATCATTTCAGGGGATATCATTTTGTGGAATAACTTCACAACAAGAGCCACAAAAACACCATAAGTTTAGATACAAACTAGATGAATACATCGCTTCACTTCCACAACTGATGTTAGTCACCTCCATAGTTAAAAAAAAAAGTTACAGATATTTCTTATCAAGTTGTCCATCTTTGTCTCTCTACTCTTTCCATGCTAAGGTACATATTCAACATCTTCCCTACCTATCACAAAGAAAGTCGAAACGGACCCAATGCAGCTAGCAACAGGGAGGTTGAGGTGGCAGGTTAAATGTCACGCCATTCCCGATAGCGCATTGTGGAGAAGCTTGTCAGCAGCTTGAAACAGGGGAGGCCAATGGCTTCCAAATATCACCCACTCGACTCAACTTGGAACGAAAATTTTGCGTTCTGATTCCATGTTACTGGAAGCCTTTCTTACGGCATTAGGTTACAACACAGTTAAAACTTGTCTTGATGCCACAACATTGCATTGGAAAATTCGGCAGTCAACAATTTACTTTCCTTGTCATTTCAGTAATAATGAGACATCTGAAAACGTTTATACCTTTAGATGAAAAGGAAAAAGGTAATGAAAAGCGATAGAATGTTTTACATGTGTTCAGGAAAAACATGGGCCGTATGCATAGAATGTATGTAGAATGTATGTAGTCTTAGAAATGTTCTTAGCACCTGAAGAAGGTGTTAAGGATTTTTCCGTTGGTAGATATAGCTTCACGTTCACGGCTTGAATTACCCTGGTAGTTGATGGGCTTGAAGCCCCAAACAACCAACCATCCAAAGTTAAACACATAATCCAGTTTCCCATATCTACTGCACAAGGTGTGAGAAGCGTGTGAACGATAGTGTGAACAGTGACCTTTAGTGAGGCTAGAACAACCCGGCACAAAGAAGGAAAGTAGAAAATACACATTAAAAACAATGAAATACACGTAAAGAATATACATCCAAACAATATTCCTAACATACCTTATGGTGCATATAGCCACCTACAAATCAAATGGTGTAGAGTAACAAAATTACTTTCTCTATAAGAACGCAAGACAAGAGTCCTATTTAACATCAGTAATGCCAAAGTAGTGATGCAGATGTGAAGATGATGAGGAGAATTAGTCATAGAGCACATAGTACAATGAAACTGAGGGCAGAGAAGCGACTGCAGCATCAGTGAACTAAGGGATAACGGTAATACAAGAGCCAAGAGGTCCATATAAGTTTGCTATAACAACAGTATGAAAGAAAACGAAGCTATTGCAACATAGAAAATGAAATCTATTTACAGGGCAACTATAACAATGTTGCGTTGGTTCAGATGCTCGTACTTATTCATATTAAAGCATTGAATCTTAATGAAATGAAAATCATGTTACTACTAAAGTAAGTGTACATATTTTTTCGTTCTCTCATTCAGGTCTCTAGCAACTGTGAAGTAGCATCAAGCGTCTGACTTTTTTTTTCCAGACTGGAGCAGCTTTCGGAATATGTCTGACTGCATTCGTCATGCAATCTGTGACTTACAGAGAAAAAAAAGATCAAACAGAGTCAAACTTCTCTAGTCCTTTTCCTGTAACTCTTAGGCTTTAGTTAGGCGATCGCCTTGTGACTGAAATTACATCAAGATCTATCGTGTAATTTCTATATATGTATTCCCATGATATTTAATATTTACTATAAGTATCAACGATGAATAAAACTATAACGTTTTTATCCGACCAACTATCTAAAATTGCTGACAATGATGTCTGATTGCCGAAATCTAAACATTTTTTTTTTCGAGTTTACTAGAGGAAACATATAAAAATGGTATGAAAACTAATTATCTTTTCTCCTTCATTTAGCTGTATAGGGACAGGATATTGTCATTCAAGCAATCGGTCAACTGGATAGCATTCTGAAACAACACTGTGATATATGAGACCTACAACTAGACAATGAAATATAGCGAACAAAGAGACAGCCGTCCTGTCCTTCATGGCCTTTATCTATCAATCTATATCCATTGATTGGCGACTCGATAACCCGTTTGACTACTCACCATGATGGTGTATGCGGATTCCTCTCCATGTTTCTATCTTTGCAACAATGCTAAGCACCCATCCATTACTTTACATCTTAGCTGACCACATATCCCGAACTTTTATATATATGTACATAGTATAGAGAGACACCCTCCCCCCAATGGCATGGATAAGATATACTCAAGCCATGGTCATCTCGGGCGACAAGATGATAGAATATGAGGAAAGGAATGAAGATATTTATTCAGGGCTCCAGAGGTGTTTGTAGACCTGGGTCAGTTAAGGGTAGGGAGAGAGCCATTGCTCTGCTATCTTTTTCTTCTAATGCTGTGAAGGAAACTACATTTTTCTCAGTTGTGTTAAAGCTAGAGCAATCTCGTTTGAACCTTGGGTCTCTATGTGGTCTGTGTATATATAGGCAATTCTATGTAACTCAATCGTACAAAGTAGAGAAGTTATAAGAAGAGGGATAGATTGATGTTTCACAGCTTCGATACTCAAGACATGAAAGAGGTAAGATGCCCGTGAACCCTTCCATTTATTCTGCCTAACAATTTATAGTTATATCATCCTTCCTCCCATGCAGACAGCCTTGGCTACTGTCCTCTATTTACCTGTATATGTTAGCAGATAAACTGAGTCTTGTGTAGCTTTCACGATTATGCTGTAAGCCCACTTTGCGATGGGTATTACTGCAACTGTTTCCACCTCCTGGCTTACCACATAATCAAAATTTAAGCTTAATATAATCACCTTTCAAAGTTGTGTGTGGTGTGTGTGTGTATGTGTGTGTATGTGTGTGTGTGTGTGTGTGTGTGTGTGTGTACGTGTGAGCAGAGTGCATTCGTCCATATGTATGTCCATAGATCCATGATGTATTATGAGTGTATTTACAAGTAACGTACCATAACTCATCTTTACGATACAATGCCCTTAACCCGACGACATAAAACTAATATACATAAGAACCAGCGATAAGTAAAGCAGTAATTTGTAAAGCATGAAAATAAGTTGCTTACTCGAACCTCACGTCGAATATCTGAATGGCTCCTACCACTATGACCCTCACGATTCATCTACCACACATGAACCTAAATATGACTTCGTGTAATACCCTAAACAAGCCAGTCTGTCTGTGTCTGTTGCGAATACTAAGTGAGTTTTCGATGGCAAACGGGCAACACTGATGCTCAAAAGGTTCCTTTCACTTCCTTATCATTTGTTATCTACGATATCATAAGCCGCTGTCGGCGGGGAAAAATAACAAGCAATGGAAGAGACCGGGGGTTCCAGCAGCGTCAGGTTACCATGGTGATCATGATGGTGTTACCATGACAACGAGCCGATGGTTTTGTAGCGTCTCGTGCTCACAAGTGTCGGCAAAGGTAGATGAGGGGAGAAAAGCTTGTCTACAACCTTCGCCAAATTACCATATGTTGTGACGTCAGCAAGGTGCAAAAGCGAACGACTTCGAGGTATTCTTCAAGGACGAGTTTCAGTGACTTTCGTCTGTTATGAAAAGTTGACCGAAAACCTTTTATTCTTTTCAACACAATTTTTCATCTTGTTTACGTTTATCAAATATCACATCTGCCACAGCTTGAAGAGATCTACAACTTGCCATATATATATATATATATATATATATATATATATATATATATATATATATATATATATATATATATATATATATATTTTTTTTTTTTTCATACGATTCGCCATTTCCCGCGTTTGCGAGGTAGCGTTAAGAACAGAGGACTGGGCCTTAGACGGAAAATCCTCACCTGGCCCCCTTCTCTGTTCCCTCTTTTGGAAAATTAAAAAAAAAAAAAAAAAAAAAAAACGAGAGGGGAGGATATATATATATATATATATATATATATATATGTATATATATAAAGAAAGGATGGCAGCGAATGAAGCCTGCCTTTATCTGTTTCCTGGCGCTATCTCGCTACCGCGGGAAACCCCGGACAAGTATGAATGAAAAGAATATCGTGTGTGTGTGTGTGTGTGTGTGTGTGTGTGTGTGTGTTTAGAACCTTAGGCGAGGCAGCATCGTCGTCATTTAACGAAAATGAGAAACATTCTCGTCGAAGAACTTTTCACTCCAAAGGAGTCCAACATATGCTTGCTTCTGATTGAGGATATAAAATGAAATTAATAATAACGATAACAATAATGATAGCTAATGCTAAAAAATAAAACTGTCCGACTAATAGCGCTAGCGTTGGTCATAGCTGACGGTCAAATATATACAAAGAAACTTTGAAAATATTAGTCATCAGAAAAGTCGCACCACTAGATTAAAGTTTGATATTCTCATACCCCGAAATGCAACTTAACCTCAACTTACTGAACGAGGGAACGACCACGGCGAGAAGTACTGCCGCACGATCATAGATGGCAGCAGTAGTAAGTAGTGGTTGGTTGGTTATTTGAGCTTTAGGCTTATCAACTGTCAGCGTCATGAAGGCCGTGTCAGTGGAGATAACAGGAGGCAACAGAGTCTAAAGGCGTGGGGATATACTCCCTCCTCTAGCTTAAAATGGACGACTAGAGTTACGGGTTTCAATCTGATATAAAAAAGATGAATTCTTTAATGATAAATGGAAATGACACATCACGAGGAACCTTTTAGAACTGACACCACATAGATACAATGGCAATGGCAGAACGGTATACCCACCCTGGGAAAAAAGATATGTCAACCTCAACTTACCTTTGCTGCATGAGCTTCTGGTGACCCTCGATGTTCTCTAGGCTGATGGACAGAGGCCAGGCGGCCTGTAGAAGTGACCTCCGCACCATCGAGTTGACAACCCCGCCCTCACAGGAGGCATGGAGGTCTTGGTTGCTACCGTTGGGGCTGGACGACACACCGATGCTCAGGCTTTTCAAACGCCTCCTAAAGCCTCCCAGTCCCACTCCGTCGGGCACGTCCTCTCCCTTCCTGGGGCTCCTGGATAACGCCCCATCGGGCGTGCTCTCCCCACTGCTGCTGCCTTGGGCGTGACACCTCTGAATGACACTAGTACTCAAACTCTCAGGTCGATGATCGTGGTAGCTCTTGGGCCTCCTGCTGCAAACGCTAGGCGCCCCCAACACTCCTACTGCTGGTGCTGGGGGAGGTGAAGCTGACCACACGTCGTCTGTAGGAATCCACCGTCTCCTCGTCACACAAGAGGGAGCTCCTCCGTTCAGTCTCCCCGTGACTGCTCGTCCTCCGCCGCAGTATTGGGGAAGGAGCAGCCATATTGTACGAAGATTGTGTCTTACAATTCCATGCGAGTAGAAGCCACGTAATCTAAAGGTGCATTATGTTAGTGGGCTTTTAATGTGTCTCTTTTCTAGTCTTTCGTCAAAGGCTGCACGTATTTTCACACTTACACTTAATTTCAAAATTCATCTCATTGTTCTTGCAACTGTTTTCTGTAAAATGCAAAATGAGTGAGGAGTGTTTTACAATACGAAACTTGCAAGTATGTTTACTTTTCCGATTTGATGAGTGTGTTAAAGTGTGAGAGTGAGGTTAAAGGGACAAATTTAATCTGAATGACACTCAACATTTCTTAACGCCCATCAAACATAAAGAATGTATGTTTACTTAAATACTCAATGTGTTCAAAAGTTTAACGTCGCTAAATCCCTCTTTTTCACAATTTTCTTTTCCTCAAAAACTTCCCACAACTTCCCCATCGTCTCCAATGGCTCTGCAATTCCATCATTTGACACAACAAACATACCTGGTGTTACCGTAACATCTAAGTTTCCGTGGGGGTCATATATTACAGCTAATCCTGCCACAGAGAAAAAGGAATTTCATTTTCAGATGGCGAAAATTCTATGCTTCAAGTTGTTCAAGACAATGATTCGTTCTTCTATGGAGTACTGCTCACATTTTAGTGATGATCCACCTTTACATTCTTCCTAGACAAAGTTGAGCAATCTGATGTAACTCTGCCAATCTTACCTCAAAATCCGACCCCACTTGCCTTACTGCATTTTTGGTACTATTTCCCTCTTCTATTGATTTTGCTTTTCCTTCTTTCTCTCGTGTCGGCCATTAGCTAAGCCAGACGGTAATACCTGGCAAGCTACTACGTCGCATGGTCACTGCGTGGCAGCTGGCAACTTCAGGTTGAGCTGTTGTGATGTCTGGTTCTTTCCCTGCATCGTGAAACCCACAAACCTATAACCTTTCATACTTGTCCTAACAATTACAACTTATCTTAAAAGAATTGATCCCTCACCTCCCTTGCTCATCATAAAAAAAGATCCTACACCTCATGAACTCATAGAATATTTATTTCAATTCTTTTGCTACTTACATCTCTATTTTCTTTGCCCTTTCTAATATTTAATCTAAGTTTTGTCTGAGACCAGAACGTTTGTGCCGTGGACGGAACTCGTACATTATAAAGTACAATAACAAATACCTTTCTCCAAATTTGAACATTTGGTAAAACTGTTCATTCTGTTGTGCAAGTACTCGAAAGAGTTAAATTCTAAAGGTTTAAGCTTACAATTCTTTTTTCACTCATGAAGAGCAAGTCACTCAGTCCTCTTTTCAAGGAGAAAAATGCAAAAAAGTTATAATCTCGGAAGGGTTGTCATCCCTGCTTTGTGCAGTTTTTGATACTTTTCAGTTATTTATCAAACACTGGTAAAAACTTCGTCGAAAACCGTACTGCGAATCGTTAATTAAGTGATGATCATCTATGTTCTTTACATTCTTGTCTCCAATCATGCCTTCAGTGAATTTACCATCTACGGACCTGAAGCTAACTGGGTGATAATTTCCAGGAAAAGACTTGATACCAGTTCTGAATACCGGTGGTCCTGATAACAATAACAACGAGCGTAGTGATAGTGATAATGATAAGATAAGAAGAAGAGAGAATCAAAAGATATGAATAACGAATATAATTGTCAATTATATCAATCTTAAATGTATAATGATGATAGCTATTGGATACGATCTCATGTTTGTCCCATATTTATGATTCGTCATATAGGTACAGAATTAATCTACTTCATCTTTTTTAAACTCGTTCTCTTCCATCTTCTCTCTTCACATGTATTCCAACACTTATATGATATCCAGTATATAGCAAACAAATCTTTATCTCATTGTTCCAGACAATGAAATAATCAATAATAATATTATCTCAACTGTCAACCACCTTTCCTAAACCAACAAATTCTGTCTACTCTCAACTCATCTATCATCCATTCATCTCAATTTTCATAGATATTTCTTGCTTTTTCGTATCACTTTTAACCTTAATTTTCCTTATGTTTCAGGGTGTCTTCTGTCACTGTTTTTCTCTTCCTATCCTCTCCCTTCCCAATATCAATCTTTTTCTTATCGCCGCCTCGCTTTCTATAATCCTCACCCTCTTTTTCAACTACTCTCCTACCTTTCTCTTCAACCCCACCCCGCTCCCCTTCTTACCCACACTCCCCTCCATTTATCTCACTACCACCCTCCCTCTCCCCTCCGTCAATCTATCGACAACTCCCCTACCCCCCCTCCATCAATCTATTCCCCATCCCTCATCCTCCCAACGCCCCACCATTCAGCCCAGGTACACACGCAGCTATTCACACTGCCCTTTCCCCAGAGGGCCCAACTCAACTCCTTTTTCGCCTACCAAATATATTCAAGTATATATATATATATATATATATATATATATATATATATATATATGTATATATATATATATATATATATATATATATATATATATATATATATATACACACTGTTTTGCAGTCATTTTGTTTCTGTGTTGCTCTCAATATTCTGATGAATTGAATAAAAAACAATGATAAGGGGTAAGTTTCCAACCTCCAATAAAGAGAGAGAGAGAGAGAGAGAGAGAGAGAGAGAGAGAGAGAGAGAGAGAGAGAGAGAGAGAGAGAGACTCTCTTAACACCTTATTGCGGCTGACTTATTGAGAAGTAAGAGCACCAGGGGTACCTTCACAGTGCTAGTAATGGTATTGGTTTTACCCCAGCCTAGTGCCAGCTAGTAGGCCCCAAATGATCGCTTAGTGTACGGTACGAGTCTTTCCACACTCCCTCGAGGACCTGAGTCCTCACTGCCAAACGTAAGATAACTCCCAACGTTTCCATACTCATTTTTTTCTTGATGTATTCATTTGTGCTTACATATATCTTGTATTACTAAGTGCAAATTCTGTGGAACACTAAGAATGAGTTCTTAATATACCATAATAATCATATTACTAACGACTGACCTGCTGGATACACCCATAATCGATAGTGATGATGTAAGATAGTGATGATATCAAAACGATTACTTTCCTATAACGTGAGAAATTACATGAGTATCCACTAAGTACAAACACATGCCAAAAGGTATGCTCGAAATCTCTCCCCACGAGGGCGTCGAGGAATTATATATCTTCACGTCTCAGTAACAATAGGTAACATGATGTTGGCCAATTTGCTCTAAGGCCTCCTGAGTGGCATTGTATATGCCATAAGACAGACGACCCCCCAAGGTCCTCGATTTCTTTTGTTTTCTCCTTTATATACCTTCTCAACACAGGCGGTACCACAGTGAAGTCAATCGGAGAATATTCCCCATACATTTGAGAAACACAATGTAAATTGTAATACATCTCTCTCTCTCTCTCTCTCTCTCTCTCTCTCTCTCTCTCTCTCTCTCTCTCTCTCTCTCTCTCTCTCTCTCTCTCCAATCTATGTCAAGATATCATTGAGTTAAGTAAGGGCCATAGCAGACCCAACCTCTTTACGTTGCGTTGGAAACTGATGGCTGAATGGCCACGTACAAAGAAACTAATGAATGAGATATGGAAAAAGATAGATCAACTCACAAATGCATAGAAAAGTGGATGGCATCAGAAGTAGACAGAACTTTGGTTAGACAAATGAAACTAAAACTGAAGAGGAGAGAGAGAGAGAGAGAGAGAGAGAGAGAGAGAGAGAGAGAGAGAGAGAGAGAGAGAGAGAGAGAGAGAGAGAGGAAGGGAGACGGACAGAGAAAATGTGAAACGGAAGGAAAATGGTAAATGACCTGTGCTAGAAAGACTTCTAACGCCAGGCTTAACGAAACTTCCTTGGCTGGAACGACTACCACATCGGGTTTCACAAAACGACCCGGGGTGAAAAGACCCACCGAAGGTAAACAGGGACACCTGCTGTGTAGTGTGAGGCACAGAAAACATATTTCAAACCTTCTTTGTGTGGCTGGCCAAAGGTAACATATTTCTTTGGAGCCATGGCTGTCTTTTGTCGTATTCCTGGAGAATATATATATTTTTTTTTTTTTTTATACTTTGTCGCTGTCTCCCGCGTTTGCGAGAATATATATATATATATATATATATATATATATATATATATATATATGAGATGTACACAAGATGCAGGTCAAACCATATAAAAACGGGAAATACGAAGTATCTTGGAAATGTAATTATACGAAAGCGCTTGACATCGTATTTTCCGTTTGCTTGTGGTTTTTAGCTGCAGAGATATATCCCGCAATAGGCGAGGCAGCGCCAGGAACAAGCTCCATTCGCTTACATCCACTTTGTCACGTTAAATGCTTCGAATCCAGAGCTCCCTGTACACACCTAAGTCCCACAGACCTTTCCATGAGAACTTTGGTTAGAGAAATGAAACTAAAACTGGAGAGAAAGAGAGAAAGAGAGAGAGAGAGAGAGAGAGAGAGAGAGAGAGAGAGAGAGAGAGAGAGAGAGAGAGAGAGAGAGAGAGAACGTAGTACGCCTGAGGATGCTTAGCCATGACGCAGCCGCCACCTTGTGATCCCTGGAGAAATAAAGATTATTGCTCTCCCAACTTGGGTAATCAACAGGTGGGTGACGAGAGACTTCCAGCCTGCTGAGTGGTCAGATCCTGCAACAGGTGTTTCTACACCACATGTGTGTGTGTGTGTGTGTGTATATATATATATATATATATATATATATATATATATATATATATATATATATATATATATATATATATATTTCTTCCTTCATACTATTCGCCATTTCCCGCATTAGCGAGGTAGCGTTAAGAACAGAGGACTGGGCCTTTGAGGGAATATCCTCACCTGGGCCCCCTTCTCTGTTCCTTCTTTTGGAAAATTAGAAAAAAATGAGAGGTGAGGATTTCCACATATATATGTGTGTGTGTGTGTGTGTGTGTGTGTGTGTGTGTGTGTAGGAGGTGGGTGTAGAAGGGATGAAATATGTTTAAAGCAGGTAATTAGTACCTGCGTGAAGAGAAGCAATTATAGAGATGTGAGCTGGAGTAAATCCTGCAGGTTGTGGTTGTTTTTTTTTTTTTCAGCGTGGGTTGAGAGTGTGGGTGTGAGTGTGTCTGACCATGGCAACCCCTCAGCCCAGCCAGGCGACACAGTTAATGACGGACGTAGTGTTAGATGTTGGAGTAAAGTCAAGGGGTAAACTTAAGTTTTTCCTCTCTCTCTCTCTCTCTCTCTCTCTCTCTCTCTCTCTCTATATATATATATATATATATATATATATATATATATATATATATATATATATATATATATATATATGTCTGTTTATCTACATATGTATACCTACCTATCTATCTATCTATCGCTACTCTAAGTAAGCACCCTGCCCAATACAGATACAGATCAGCCCATAACAAAAAAAGTAACTTGAAGTTCTACGTTCCTTAATTAGAGATATTATCATGTAAATAAATCATCAAGAAATTTAAAATCTAATAATCTAGAACTTCATATCTACAGTTTTAACGGCCGAAATCTGCAGTGTGTCTTTGTATTGAGAATAATAAAACGCACATTCGCACAAATTAACAAAATACATTTTGTAATCACATTCTTCCTAACGCAGACGAAGAGGCAGATTCTTCATCGATATCTTGATCAATCAATTAATCACGATTTCCTTCCATGAATTCATCCTTTCTTGTAGTACACGAATTGCAGAAGAAAGCTTACGAAGAGGAGCACTTCAGCGCGTCAGAAAGACAAAAAATGAAAGTGAATTGGTTTACGTATTCACTAGCAAGTTATCATATGAATGCAACTCAGAATGAACTGGGTGTTGTCTTCTATGTATCTTTAAATTAATCCCCTTCGTAGCACAGGACGAAGATACGTAAGACCAAGTAAATGCAAAAACAAGCAATACACAAAAGCAGTCACTGCCATATCCGGTGGCATAAAGCATACGAAATCAGCATAGCAATTATTCATCAGCATTTGCATATCCTCATGTAAATATTCATTAAGGAACATACGCGAAATATGGTCACTTTGTCAAATACGCAAAATCTGCCTCGCAATACCCCCCTCCCTACCCCCAACCATTACCCAAACAAAAAAAAAGTGAAAAGAGAGAGAGAAAAAAATACAACAAAGTAGATTTCATGTTTCTCTCTCACAGAGCCTGCTAAATATTACATGACTCGACCGCTAAATAATTCCCAGTAATGCCCCACAGGAGCTGGACAAGAAGATTACACACAGCTTTGGCTCTTAAAGGGAATACGAAAAGCAAGGTCTATTGGGAGCTCGGGGGAGACGGGAGCAGTATTAGGAATCGTATGATTTTTCCAACCGCTGCTGCCAGGGACTCTGAACAAATCGACCTGAATTGAAAAGCAAAATGAATCATTTCGAACGAAATGAAGCAACTGTTTCACTTTTCGAACTCAGACGTAAATCGCTGAGCAAAAATGTTCACCCCATGTTGAAAATAAAGCGTTTCTTTATACTGTCAACAGAAATTCAATGGCTTGCAATATACATATTATATTTTGCGTCTGAGAATTCTTCATTAGACATCATTGTTTCTTCCGTCGCCTGGACCCACATTAACAAACACGTTCATTAAACATGACATTTCTCAAACAAATTTCTAGCATTAACTTTTAACCTCAGACCATCCACTAAAACTAAGATAAAATTTTTCTTTTTCAACAATTTTTGATGAATTTTCGTCAGTCACATGACGAGACAGGTTGGCGGGAACTACCTATTGTATATAACGTAAAACAAAGTTGAAAATGATTATGTAAAAAGGGTTAATGTACAATTTTGTGTAGCTTTCCGTTGTGGCAGGTGTATGTGTACTTTACAATGTGATATTTTACTGGTTTTGTAACTTTAAAGGAACTTCAAACGAGAATTGTCTGTTGCTAGTCTAGTTCTGTCGCCATTCACACTTGCCATGCGACTCTGTTCAATAGAATCTTTCAGCGCCTTCATGCACACCCCTACAGCTGCTTGCCTCCCCAAGCACGACTCTCAGTGCTTCATACATTCGCCCTCCAACGTTAGATCTCCCAACTATGACCCCTCTATGGTCCTCAGTCAAACTCTTACAGCTGCTCACTTTCCAAGCATGACCCCGTGGATTATATGCATCCCCAGAGAGCTGCATCTCCCTCATGTCAAGCTTTTAGGTCCTCATATATTCACTTCGTAAATGTGTATCATTCAAGCCTGACCATTATGGCCTCGTATATACCCCAATAAAGCTGCATATTTCCCGTGACTAATTCTTAAAGTTGTGTCATAAATCTCTTACGATTATATATATCCCAACCTTGCCAATCGTAATGATATATACCCTCTCATAATTGTATAGCCCTAACCTGTTATGGTCGTATATACCCGTTATAGCCCTTTATAACTGTGTAGGCTACTCTAATTCTTACCAGTATATACCCCCTTTAGCTGCATATCCACTCATTTTAAGTTTCATACACGCCCTTATGGATCAATATCCTTCATCCTTTCCCTTCAAGGGTTTATAAATTCCCTAAAAGCTATTATTTTCCCTCCATTATCAGTTTAAACTTCTCATAATGAAAGCATGTCTCCCATTCTTACCCATCACTGATTCACAGATCTGAAAACCGTATATCCCTTCATCCTCTCAGTTTCTTAACCCCTACCCACCTCATATGACTTAGCATCCACTCATGCCTCATATAAACAAGACCTCCCTCACTCCTCCCCCACCCTCATTCCCACGACCAATCACACAAAGCTGTTGTAGGCTTCCCGGAAGCAACGTCAAGTCTGGCATTCATTATTGACAGCACATAAGCTTCAGCTGGTGCCTTCGCACCTTTTCCTCCGCTCCACCTTACCGCCTTAATTGTTCCACGTTGCTCTCTTTCTTCGCCCCTTCTTCTTGTTTCCCCAGCTCTTTACACCTTCATCTCGCTCCTTTTCCTTCTCTATTTCTCACAGCTTTTCCTTCCATGTTCCTTACCCTGCATTTTCGTCATTTTCTCCTCCTCCTCCCACTTTCTCCTCTCACCCATTTTATCCCCCACTCTTTTACTCTGCCTTTTCCTCACATTTGTTTCTTTCATCAGCCATTTTCCCTCGATTCTTCTTATTCTGTCACCTCTTCCTCTCATCTATTCTCTCTCCCTCCTCCACATCCTCTCTCTCACTCCCTCATCCCTACTCCTTCCTTTCACCAAAAACTAATTCCCTGGAGAACTTCCGCGGATCAGTCACGATATTTCTGCCAAATATTTCCGTTCCTTGACCCTCGATTGACCTGGTGTGTCAAAGCAACTTTCCGTGGAGGGGTCGATCACTGTTCACCCACAGCAAACAACGTTATCACCCACACCAACCGTTGCTCACATTATCAATAATTTATCCATCCATATTCATCCATTGTTGTGTGACATTGATTTAAGCTTATTCAACAGCCACAGAAATCCTCTCCACTCACTACATCAGTCCTATTGTAATCATTCATTTGATATACCCCATCAAGGCCTATCGTCGTATTCAGGGTCTCTTTAAAGGGCTACCCCTTTCCCCATCAATTATTTCTGTTCGTGTACACTTTAACTTCATCAAATGAATATATATTCTTGATTCACTGTATCGTATTATTCACTTCACATTCTATGTTTTTCTTAAATCTTTTATAGAATCACCTCATAATATTACTTGAGATTTAAACATACATTGACGCCAAAAAAATATATTACCACATTTACACACACACACACACACACACACACACACACACACACACACACCAAGAAACTACGAAAACAGAGCCAATCAAATATACAGCTGTTTTAAGAAACCATCGAAAACTCTAAACACGAAAGACGTCAAAAGCTAAGAGAGAGAGAGAGAAACAAAAAATAGAAGTAAAGTTAACCAGTGTGGCGATCTCTGACAAAACTAATAAGGCACACAAAATAGACAAAAGTAAACAAAAGTTAAAGACAGAACAAACAAGAGAAGCTCAACAAAGAGTCTGCCGTCCAGGGCAAATCACATAATACAAGCAACTTT
Source organism: Panulirus ornatus (assembly GCF_036320965.1). NCBI lineage: Eukaryota > Metazoa > Arthropoda > Malacostraca > Decapoda > Palinuridae > Panulirus > Panulirus ornatus. Next base: position 14,488,473 of record NC_092256.1, on the reverse strand, counting down.
TCTTAAGGCATTAACGCCAAAGGTTAGGGGATCATAGAGAGTGTAAAGGAAAACGTGAACTTCAAGGTAAAGAATCAGAGAGAAAACAAAGGAAATTGGATTCAGAAACGACAAGAATCAGACTCGAGCCTGGAGGTAAAGAGGGATTAATAAAGTATCTAAATATGTATAACAATATAAGGAAATTAGAATTAAAAGGTAATGGGAGTGGAAAGAAGCTAATAATTTGTTAGCGAAAAATGGGGATATAGCTGAAGTAAATGGGCAAAATTATTTCAGGAACGAAATGACAGACAGTTCAAAGACATTTTACGCTTACAATACTTTTATAATTTTTTGAAATGTTGCAGTTTGCTGGATGCTTCACCGGAGTTCTTACAGAGATAAGATTAATGTTGGTTGTGGTAAGCTTAAAAATCGAGAATCTTTATGAACTGGGCATATGAACGGACGGGGAAGGGGTAACGAAATAAGAGAGAGAGAGAGAGAGAGAGAGAGAGAGAGAGAGAGAGAGAGAGAGAGAGAGAGAGAGAGAGAGAGAGTAACATAAATAGGAGAGAAACAAAGCTTTAGCTACATATGTTTAGAAATAATTGAAAGATAGAGACAGAAAAACAGAGAGAGTGAATGACGTAAAAAAAACAGCATAAAGATATATAGAGAGAATAAACTAGAGGGAAACACAGCTCTCGACAAAGATAAAACGACAGCGAAACTGAGCGAATACAACTCGACATCAAAGCTGATAATTCAAATCCAGATTTTATTACAATTCTCGGCAAAGCTTGGTCAGGGCCTGTTAGGCGCCGACTGTTTAATCCTCTTTGACGAACTTGCATTTATCTAACGCCATATGTACAAATTAGATCCGGAACCTAACTTTTCTGTTCCCAATTTCCTTTGTCGTTGGCAATTGCCTTGATAACTCTGGGGTGGCCATTGCTTTTGTGTATTCGCTCCACAGCTACGTTGGTAATGATGATAAAACTACATAGCACTACAACGTCGTAATCAACACGCATGTGTTCCTCCCACCCTCACACCAGTCCATCCGCCCCAGATACCTACCCAACCCTGTGACAGAATCTGGCCAACTCACCCAACACTTATTTGTATGATTACAATGCTCACCTTCCAGCAAGGCTCACCTTCCAGCAATGCTCACCCTCCAGCAAGGCTCACCCTCCAGCAAGGCTCAACATTCATACCGAAGATCCTGAGGGAGAACTGCTCGTTAACAAACACGAACCCTTCAGTATCATCATCCTGCCCTACTAACGAACCACACTTTCAAACCACCACCGCCTGCAGCTAACCTCACAAGATATCACCTTCTGCACTCCAACACTGTACACAAGAACCACTCGATGCAGGCTACATGAACCCTCCTCTGACCAAATTCTAATAAACACCTCTTAATTTCCAATCCTTTTATTATGCCATTTCACACCTTGTCGAGACCACAAACCAAGCTGGCTAAAAGAACATATCACAAGGACATAGAAGACATTTTTAGCCAGATTTCTTCCCCACAGACTGCAGACCTCATATGGCAAAGAATGAAGCACAGATAAAACTCTAAGGACCCTCCAATCTTTCCAGCTCCACCTTTTCCCACAACCCCATATCACTACCATAGCCAATCTCCAAGAGAAACTGTTTCACAGTAGAATCAAGCAAGATGTCCTTCTCTCATCCATAGAGCATATCTGTAGACCCAGGCATTCCACTACTATCCTGCACTCGAATCTCACGTAACGCATCCTGGATGGCATCCACCAACCACAACCCCATCTCTCGCATTGTGCTGGTGGCAACAGATGTCAGCAAAGCATTTGACACTGCTCCTCGACCTACTGTAACACCAGAGAATACTTGACACCACCTTTTACAAGAGTAACGAAAAGTTATTAGATAATTTCATCTAACGCCGCCAGGCTAGAATCATTCTCAAAGACTTCACTTTTAAAAGCATGCAACTCTACAATGGAGTCCACCAGGATGCAGTTCTCTCTCCGACCCTCTTCAGTTTCTCCCTACATTACTTCTCAGCACCTCCAACAGACCAAATGAAGATAACCTTACGGTAATATCACAACAAACTTGAGCCATTGCATATAGAAATTAGAACATTGGTTCGTTCGAAGTGTCTGCATTCGAATGTCTGCGTCCCAGTAGAAAGCCACTGTCACTATCTATACACCAGTCAGACATAAATCCAACAGACCCTCTCGTAGCCCTGATTGGTCAACCACTTCCACCAAACTATGTGTCGCGTGCAACAAACATAGGACCTTTGCTCGCTACACCACGAAGCTCAACACTAAGGCCATAAACAAGCTAGATGCCCTCAGAACACTTAGTGGCACCAATCCTGGACAAGGAAACGGGATCCCTTAGCTCTATCCTAAACTACTCTTCGACAGCCATCCCTCCCATTCTCCCCCACTACTGAAAGAAATGGAGGTCTCCTTTTCTTCATTAAATCGCAAATATCCCAGCTTCAACGTCCCGCAGAGCTTGTTTTTACTCCAAATGCTAGACATCTGAATATATCTAACCTTGTAGATCATTCCAAGTTGAAATAAAAACTAAAGCAATTCACAGGCTCTACGGTGAGAACCAATTAGACAAATAGGAAAAACACAAAGATTAATCAGGGAAACATTTAGCCCAATTTATTCTTTAAACAACAAACTGTATTAATCGCAGGGAGTCTATAGTGGATTTCACTAATGATTGTTCTTGAACTATTTGTCGTAAAATGCAAAACATATCGATCTCTTACGTCGATTTAAAGCAGCTGACACTGCGTACTTTTTTAATACCTTTTGTTTATTGTTTGTTAATGAGAGTGTGACATATTCTAGGAACAGCAGCCAGCTATCATCATTATCTTATCGTTGATTTACAGATAGTCGAGAAGAATAAACACCTGGTAGATATCCTTACGGGAATGTTTATATAGATAGTCAGATGGATTGATAGATTAACAGACCAATAGATTGATGGATAAAGAGACAGACTGATAAATGAATAGATAGGTAGGAATGAAAATATATTATACACCACAAATTTGATCTGAATACATTCATCACTTGGAGACCCATCTTACCCTTTTAATTATCAGTCACCTGATGACAATACCCTTCTCAAACATCACAATAAACATTCTTACCATTGGTTTTCTCTTCGTCGTGTACATATATCAACATCTGCATGTTATGATAGTGATGACATCTTTCGCTTACATATACGTCATCAGTGATCTAGTGCATCCTCTCATGTAATTACAACGTAAACTAGAAACACATCAGTCTCATGGGTTTAGTAGAGTGTGGCGTGAAAGTAATACCATTTTCTGAATTGCACTAGTACTGCAGTCCGTTTTCTATGGACAGTTGCAAAGGCTGTGAGCGACGCGTAGGCGGAGAGGAGCATGAGTGAAAGTGCGTCACTTCGGTATGTGGCAGTGAACGCGTGTGACGCAGTGTGAGGAAGCGGGCAAATGAGTTTGCCGAGGATGCACTGACGTCATTGTATATTTCTGTGAATGTATGTGTGTGTGTGTGTGTGTGTGTGTGTGTGTGTGATCTCAATCTATATATTTCTTTCATTGTTTGTGTGTGTACATGTGCTTGTTTTCCGTGTGTTTGTGTATTTATGTACATCGGTGTTTTTTGTTTGTGTATGTATGTGTGCCATCTCTTGAACTTTCTGTTCTGTCGATCAAACAACTTCTGAATACTTATGGTCACCCTTTACTTTTCTTTCTTCCATGGTGGACAAATTTAAGGCCTCTATCCTTCACTGCACCTCATCTCCCTTAATTCTGGTAATATCTTTGTTACCCTCCTTTAGACTTTCTCTATCAGTTCTTTGTGCTTCTTTCCGAGCGTTGAGCAAGCTTGAGAAACAAACATTTTAATTCGGGTCTAACGTAGGATATGAACAGCTTGCCGAACACATCCTTATCCACATACTTGTATGTCATATAAATATTTGCCAGCTGACAGTGTGTCTTCTTTACGCTTCCAACGCGCAACTATAGCAACAGGTTAGGAACGATGTCGACTCCCAAGACCGTCTCATGCACGCGCTCCCAACCTCGGGGACACACATTTCTATGTTTTATTCCATCACAAAACATACACTGTACACTACAAGTAAAGACGATATGCACCATTCCTTGCGAACTCCGAGACCTTCGAAGTCTACAGATTATACATCACTCCTTCCGTATCCAGAGGACTTCGAAGTCAACACGGCATATGCCACTCCTTCAGAACTTCGAAGTCAACACGGCATATGCCACTCCTTCAGAACTTCGAAGTCAACACGGCATATGCCACTCCCTCAGAACTTCGAAGTCAACATGGCATATGCCACTCCTTCAGAACTTCGAAGTCGACACGGCATATACCACTCCTTCAGAACTTCGAAGTCGACACGGCATATGCCACTCCTTCAAAACTTCGAAGTCAACACGGCATATGCCACTCCTTCAAAACTTCGAAGTCAATACGGCACAGGCCACTCCTTCAGAACTCCTGCAGAACTCCTAGGACACGGAATCTGTCACACGCACCCCGAGCGAGTTCCTCCCTCCACTACCTGTCGGCGACCACCCTCGAGAACACGCCCTTCTAGCCGCGGTAACGCCCTCCCGCGGACCGCCACCGTGCGATCACAGAGTTCCCCGACGACTGAGTGAGAAGGAGGTGAGATGAGGTGGAGGAGAGGCGCCAGCGGGCGGGAGGGGAGGTATGTAGTGGTCACTCTCTCTCTCTCTCTCTCTCTCTCTCTCTCTCTCTCTCTCTCTCTCTCTCTCTCTCTCTCTCTCTCTCTCTCTCAGCCAGTTCCTGGGACGCAATACCCTAAGGGGAGTAAGGCGTTGGTTGATGGCAATAAAGGATGACAGAGGGAGATGGGTGACCTAAGGTTATGGATGACGGTGGTGATGGGGCGCTGCAACATGACGGTTGACGGTAGTGATGGATGACCCATGGTTATGGATGACGGTGATGATAGGTGCCGACGGATGACGGTAGTGATGGATGACAAAAGACAGGTAATGGTGACAGCGATGTGTAACAACGCTGATGGGTGACAGGAATCGTAGCGCAAAGATGAATAATGAATAGCCATAGTTAGAAGTGGTTAGGTGATCACTAGATGATCAGTGACGAGTTGGATGTAAGGGAAGGATGACGATGGTGGGGGTGGATGATGATGACAATCTCTGAAAGGGGTAGGTAATGACTGAATGATGTCTAAGTGGGATTGTAACTAGCTAGGGTTGGGAATGAAAGGGTGAGGTATTCCTTTTTGTGTGCGTGCGTGTGTGTGTGTGTGTGTATTAGTATCGTTGGTGATGGATGAGTCAGTGGATGTCGGAAGAGGTAGATTACTGTGGTTGGAGGCGAGTGTATGGGTACACCTTCAACTCATCTATCTATAGTTACGTGTACAGGGTAGGATACAGTATGTAACATGACCAAATATGGATGACATATAGGTGTAGTATCTAGTGTGGATGAGTGACAGAGCCTGTTGGTGCTGGACTGATGGATGACAAGGTAGTAGAGGTGAGACGTCGGTGTAGGAGAGAGAGTCACAAGTGTTCGATGAAACGCTTGCAGCGAAGCGACTAACAACATAAAAAGGATGAAAAGATTTCCTTCATGATACTCAGAGAGAGAGAGAGAGAGAGAGAGAGAGAGAGAGAGAGAGAGAGAGAGAGAGAGAGAGAGAGAGAGAGAGAGATACCCAAATTTTGTGGATGATAGTGGCGGTTGACCTAATGACGTCCTGAGGTCGATGGATGAGAACGAAGGGGTAGGGAGGCTACTGCTGATCCCAACGGCTGACATGAAAACATAGATCAACACATAAAACTATGAATGAGACTCGTGAGTGAAAAATGAGATAACCTATAAACTCCCTGTCTGGCAGTGATGAATACTGAATGAGGCCCTCAATGGCAGAAAAGGATTACGAGACTACAGATGGCGCACACGTATGACACAGGAGTTTTTGATATCATTCTTTTATTTTCTTTTTAAGATACGAGATCAAGGATGTTTACAGAGCGGTGTGGACAGGCTTCGGGTGGCAGAAGGTTAGTCCAGCGAGCATCTCCAGGATGGCAGGAGGGTGTTATGATCCCAGCTGTTGCCAGGGAGACACAACAACAACAACCTAAAGGTCCCTTAAGGATATACTAGTTTCTCAAAGGGACAAACACGAGCAGAAACGTCTCATGCTTAAACGTACGGTGGTGTTGGTGAAGGATGGTGTGTTTCAAGAGAGATTCACGTCTCAGTATTGCAGCTAATGGCTGATTCGCAACTCAGCGGGAAAAAAGAAGACATGAAAGGGCTTCATTTTGGCAGAGTAAACGATACTCAAGTTCCAGCAAGTGGCTGAGAAAGAAAGAAAGAGAGAAAAAAAAGGATTCAAGTAATTCCAGGACGTGATGTGAGGATCGGTTTAGAGGTCATCCACATGAAAGGAAGGCTTAATGGGTGCAACTTTAATGATAATCCATCTTGAAAAGCAGGATTAAGGGGGAGGAAGGATGAGGGAGAGAAGAGCAGTCATTCGTGCGAGGGGCAGTGAAGTTACGAACCCTCTCGAGGGATGAGTTAGAAAACCATACAAAGGGTAACTCAGACACCTGAGACGAAATAACAGGGATATTAACTCAGACTCAAGGAATTACCCAATCTTTATGAGTTACCCTGCAAGGTACCATATCATCAGTGGGCATCTGAATGAATGAACTCATCACCAAAGACGCCTCATTTACCCATTAACCTGCCACCGAGGATCCTTACAGCGCAGCTAGTCTCGAAATGAGTACCTCTGTCTCGCCTTTCAAAGAACTCGTTTCCTGTGTGGGAGGGGGTCTGGAGAGGTTTCTCGTTACACTAACGCCTTTCCAGGACAGGAGGACCGATTTGCTCCACCAGAGTCGTAGGTGCTCTCAGACCGACGGAGAATATTGGCCCATAAGCCTCTAGGCTCTCAGAGTCTCGCTGGGTTAAAGTAGATTCAACGAAGTTTGTGGTGGCAGAAAAGCAAACTCCATTTCTGTCATTCATTTCGTGGTTAGTTTAGATGTTGATATTGGCGATATATACAGGTCAGTCCTGGAGCACAAAGCGCTTGCGATATTTACAGGTCGGTCTTTGACCACAAAATGCTGACGATATATGCAAGCGAGTCCTTAGAGCATAAGCGTTGGCGATATATAAAGATCATTCCTTGAACACGAACTGCTCATCGACACACTTATGCTAACATACATATGCTAAAAAATAACACACACACACACACACACACACACACACACACACACACACACACACACATGCTTTGTTAGAAAATAAAAGCAGAGTTAGCTTACTCATACACACCACAGACACCAGGGGTGTTACCGGACTCCATCTGCCTGTGGTTACTCTATGAGTGAAAAGTCACCTTGGCCAAGGCTATATCATAGTCTCTTGACGAAAGGGAGCACATGAGTTCAAAATTGCCCTACCACTGGAAGTAGTGCAACCTTGGAACTGCAGGAGCTTCTGGAAAAGGGGCACCGTAATAGCATTTTACAAAATGGTTCCTGAAGCAAATATGTGCTCAATTACCCCGGAATCCTTTTCCTCACACGTTTCTGAAATCAATCCAGGACCGCTTCCCTAGGAGCTCCTGAAGTTCCAAAGCTGCGCTGCTTCCAGTACATGGGAAATGATTGACTCCTTTGGAGTAAGAAAATTCGCTGAGAAGACTGTACCCCCGGTGATACAAGCTGGTCAAAGGTGATTTGTCATCCATGATATCACCTCATGTAGGCGAGTCCGGTAACGCATATGTACATAAGTATAAGTGAGTCTGACTCCCTGCCTGTCTGTCTGTAGTATAATAATCATAATCCATTTAGGACAAAAGAAGGAGGGATAAAGATATGTGTATATAAACCAACTACACGCTGGCTTTGCTCTTTCTGGTCCCTGTGTCTGGCTGCCTCGACAAACATCTTGACGTAAACAGGTCACATACACCGCACCTCACCCTAGAGTAGACTCACACTACCTGCCTCCTCCTCCTCCTCCTCGCCTTCCTCTCTACGAGTGGTTGCGTCTCACTCTACACCATTCTCCATCGTCTTCTCCCTTGTTTTGTTTCCCTTTATCCTCCCTGTCTGTTCTCTATCCCTTTCTTCTTCCAGTACGAACTGTGTATTACCATCTCTTTCCCTTTCAGTTTCACCGACTTTAAACACCTCCTTCTTCCCTTTCGCCAGACCGGTCCCTTTACCCCCCACATCGTTGTGTCAGCCCTCTTCCTCAACGCTCCTTGAAGTCGCCTCACCACTTCATCCTCACTTCCCATACGTCATCTATTCTGATTTCCATCTCTTGACTAGGGTCCTATTCACCCTATGTGTTTCCTTTTCTGGCAAGGGAGGCGCAGCCGTGGACGATCTCTGGCGGTGGTTAAGGCTTCCTCCCTAGACTGGGTCCTGACGTACTCCTCAGGGGCGAGCAAGGAAGAGCTGGCGAGGCGGAAGGTGTGAGGAGGTGGAAGCGGAGGAGAGAAGGCAACGTGAGGTAAAGAGAGGGGGGGGGGGGAGAGGTCTTGCAGGATGAGACAGATAATGGATAAAGTTGAAAAAAAAAAGAGAGATGGAGGAGATAGGACAAACGGACGAAGGGGACTTAGGGGAGAGAGAGAGAGAGAGAGAGAGAGAGAGAGAGAGAGAGAGAGAGAGAGAGAGAGAGAGAGAGAGAGAGAGTGTCAAAAAGACCTCAGTCTTCCCCCTCCTCATTCTCTGAACAACTTCTTACCTCTTTCACCTAAAGGACCTCATCTAAGTATCACCACCCCATTTTCCTTTTCCTTTCCCACTTTCTACAATGCATAACCATCCCATATCCCCCTCTTATGACCTAACCCCACCATCTACGTTACTTCCAGCTCCCATCCCTACCATGTTCTTCCCCTCCTCTTACTCCTGTATCATCCACCCTCCTCCCACAGTGCCCTCCCCACCACTATCGTCTCCCTCGAGGAGCTAAGAAGAAAAAAGGAAAAAATTGACAAGGGGGACAAATGGAAATTCTTCTGGGTGAAAAATGGACAAACTTATTAAACAGTGAGATCGTTGGAGGAAAGATACAACGGAGAGAGAGAGAGAGAGAGAGAGAGAGAGAGAGAGAGAGAGAGAGAGAGAGAGAGAGAGAGAGAGAGAGAGAGAGAGAGAGAAACACATAACATAGGCAACACAGGGCCCAATTCTTTTGAAATAAGATCAGCAACTGAAGGAACTTCAAAGATTTTTCCACATTTTTAACTAGTTCAAGATAACTTGATCATTGTACATAACCCTCTTGTTAATGCCTATGTGAGTATGGTTTTTGTTTTAGTATTCTAATATCTGTGATCCTATTTGTTAAGAAGTATTGCTATGCATACCGAGTGAAAGCTGTTTCCTCTTAGCTTCAACAATTTCAACCTTAGAAAGAACTATTTCCTTTTAGCTTTAATCCAGTATTTTTTACCCTCCAGACAGTGTTTCTACATCTTGATGTAGAAAATTTTCTTCATTATTTCAGAACATCTTATAATAGTCAGTGGGGCAACTTAGTTTCTGAGGTACTCACGTTAAATGACTTGATGGTCATTATCAAGACCAAATTCTTTTCATTCATAGATATGTATTGAGTCCCTGTAGATAAATTCTCGTAAAAAAAGAAGTTTAAGGTATTCGTTAGCTGATCTTTCTCTTGTTTGATGACGGACGAATCAAAACACTTCCCTTTCCTCCATACCCCCATGACTGGCCAATGAACACACGAGTCATGAAACATCTTTGAAAAAAGTACGACTCCTTTGCCCCAACTTAACATGTCTTATATTTGTTCTGTACGTAACAGATTCCTGGCTTGATTTGGCTTGAGTATTATTGGAAGGTGTGCCAGTTAATTGTCTATAGTGGATGATGTCCTTATATACCAGAAATCATTAATTTGGTTCTATTTACAGTAAGTAAATTCCACTAACTTTCTATGTCTTCCTATGTACAACAAACCAGCTCGGCCTTCTTCATATAGCCATACACACACTTACACACACATATATATATATATATATATATATATATATATATATATATATATATATATATATATATATATATATCTGTGTGTTCAGCAATACATAATAGTCACGCAGGGGGAGACTGAAACTTCTGAAAGAACGAAAACGCGTATGTGTCACAGGGGAAACTGTGATACAATGAAACAAAAAGGGACAACTGTCGCAGTAGCGGAACTAGGGGCTGGCGTGCAGAAAACAGGGAGGAGGGTGAGACTAAGAGTTAAAGGAGATATAACTGGGCTACTGGGGAGAGAAGCCGGTGGTGAAAAATGGTTCAGTTTCGAAAGAGGTTTCGGCTATTAGAATGGGCCCGTGGGACACAGTCAGAGTATTAAAAAAAGAAGGATCCTATCACAAAAGTCCTAAATAAAAAAAGGGGGGGGACTGAGGTATTGTAAGCTCACCAAAGACAGGAAGAAAAATAGGAGCGCTATCGATCTGAGGAAGGAGCTTCGGGTGTTGGAGGGGAAATGAAGATTTAGAAATGTTTGCACCGTTAGGAGGAGGACAGGAGGAGTGGAGGTGGCTGGTGCCTTGAGCGAAGATGGGAAGAAACAAGGACGTTAAGGGCTTGAGGATGGACATTGCTACATCAGAAGACGTAAAACTATACGACAGGGAAAAGACATGAGGAAGGCGTGAAGCGTTACTGAGGGGCTAAAAGCGTAAGAAATGGAGCGGAAGATCTGCAAGAAAGGTGACGTATTCACAGAAAAGTATAGTCCAATAGAACCAATGGTATCATGATAGTGTCAAGGATAACGACGAAGGGGATCAACTACTATATCCAAAACGAATCTAATCGTCCTTATAAACAGAAAAGCATCGGACACTTGATCGACCAAAAGAGGATACAACCTTATTAATGCTGATCGCTTACACAAGCGTGTCTCCTGTACTTATACACAAAAGTGTACCCCATATTTTCTCTTATTCTTTCAGTACTCATTCTCGTCAGACCTGTTCAGAACAACTGCTTACATTTAGCACAGGTGCTTCATGTATATAGCCAACTGTTTGTCTGATTCCACTATATTTACATATTCCTCTGGGATTTCGATGGCAGTTTCATTTTAAGAGCTAATATATTGCGAGGTAAAAACTGTTCCTATAAAGTTTTTTCTCTGTACCATAGACGTTTATAGCGCTTTCTTCAACATTTATCGTCATTGCATCACTGTTCCGTACGTTAAATCACGGTTTTCAACCAGGGATACGTGAACCATTTATAGTACGTGAAAGCCGTCCAAGCGGTACGTGATGGGAGTCTTAAAGGTTCCCTTCGTATGTTAAACACACACACACACACACACACACACACACACACACACACACACACACGTATATATCTTTGAATTATCCAAGATTGTCTTTATCTCATTATCATATCATTCAGTACAGCTAACAGAAGAACACTAGAAGCGACTTAACCTCTGAATGTATTTCTTCGGTCATTAAGACGAAACAAAAAAAAAAAAACTCCAGTGAAATAAGACTGGCAACGAATCAAACTTTTCGTTCTTAAGACTGACAAAATCCGCGCCCACCCTCGTAGGCAGGTCTTTAAGACCAAAGTTTCTGCATAACATTAGCAAACTGGCCCTCAGAATTCATGGCTCTTAGTGCATTCTGCCTCGCTACATTACTCCCATGGTCATGAGGGTCAAAAATGTGTTGCTGATGGTAATGCAAAGATGCATGTTGTCCGGGCTATTATGCTGGTGTTGGTAACGCTGTCTTGTGTGTGTGTGTGTGTGTGTGTGTGTGTGTGTGTTGGTGGGTGGGTAGGTGAACGTCTCACTGTCTCTATGTCTAAGCGTGTGTGTCTGTGTCTGAGTAATTACCTATTTGCACTATATGCGTAAGGGAGAATTGGGTGTCATATTTCTGACCTTATGTTCATCCACGTTCCTGAGGACAAGTGATGTATTCACATATTCTTACACTCCATTCCGAATATTTTGAATTTCTTAATACTCTCAGCCACATGTATGCTGAAAATGATATTGTGATATTGATCCGAGATGGTGCATGTATTCCGCATCTATCACGTCTGTGTGGACTTTATATTGTAAATTTTTCCCAAACTCTCATTTACATATACCTAAAGGCATGAGAATATCAAGTCTTAACCCTTCAATGTCCGAGCGGCTTTAACATTCTGAAGCCTATAAATTCATAACCAAATCATCGGTGTTTAATTCATAGCCTCCGTGAAGACAGACAGTATCTGTCCTCCGTGACATGGTATTAAGCCCTCAAGTTGGCCTGGAGTGGAGTTTTACAACACGATTTCACCTTCGTCAGCAGCGCCTTGATCCTCTTCTGCGCTCGAACTTGAATAATCTTTTTCATTTATTTTCTACATTCGTAACCACAACACAATTTTGCACTGAAGGTTTGGAATCTAATGTTAAAGGATTCTTTTTAGTCATTCTACAGTCATGGACGATGCTTTTTTTTTCATCTTTTTTTTTAAAGCACGACTCTACCCCGTTTTAAGCACGAATGTACGACCTTTGACCACGATGGTATAACCCATGTGCATAGCAGCAAGACCCTTGGGCACGGCTATACGACCCTTGATCACGAAGGAACGACTTCCAATGAAGCAAGACGGTGAATCGACCCGTTAAGAAACACAAAATAGAAGTAGTTATAAACATGATTTTTTTTTTATTCTTGAAATCAGTCAGCGAGTCGCGTCGTCTCTTTACAGCAGAAGGAGACACGTAAACCAATTTCCTCCCAGCATTACAGACGCTGATTTCGTGACCTGTTCACGCTAGATACTTAAGATGGTGTCTGATACACTCACAGCTACGTGTCACGTACTGCCTAATCTCCCCCCCCCCCTTCTTATGTCATTGTTCGTAACGCAAGAAGCCCTCGTAAGATATTATCTTGAGCTCTAACTGCTATCCTTCACACGGTAGATTTGCTATATTTAGTCGTGTTAGAGCACGGATCACGAATAAGATTTCCTTTGCCTAGACGTAATGTTCACCCCAAGCTAGAGAAAACAGACCCATTTTCTTTTTTTAAAATCCATATAAGATCTGTGGAAATGGATGTATAGTTAGATATATATTGACGGATACATAGACAGATAGATAAATAGATAGATAGATAGATAGATAGGCAGATGCCCTTTTGAGTGAATATAATGTTCCATGATGCACCGCCATAACCCCTCATGCCAAGCAGGCCTCACACATGTGACCAGGGAATAAATAAGTTAATACTACCACGCCTCCGGCTCCACCCAGTCTCCTCGCCCGCTACCCTCCCTCTCCACACACCACCAAGCCCCCGGGCCCACCAACCACCACCACCACGCCTCTCCACCACCTCTCCACTCCACTAGTCCACCACGCATACCCCCTCTGGCTGATTTATTAACACTACTGTCATGAAAGCTGACAAATTCTCTTTACACAACTGCAGATACCAACTAACATCAAACGAATTTGCCTTTCCCTGAGTCACTCAACTGATCAGTTGTACACACACACACACACACACACACACACACACACACACACACACCATCCCATCTCACTTGGCTGCGCTCCCATCTTTCGAATTTTTCCCTTACGAAAACCACCAACTCAGCGTAACCCAATCATAACCTTCCTCCATCACACTATCACCACACGACAACCCATCTCCACAGCCAATCCCAGCCTCTTTTTCACTTCTACCATTATCAGTCTACAACCAATCCCAATGCCCTTTCACGATTCCATCATAAAGCTCAACCAATCCCAGACTTCTTTCACAATCCCATTACGAAACATAACTAATCGCATTTCACTTTCACTTCCCCATTAGAACGAATCTGTAGTTACACCACACCACCACAGAGGCGTCCCTCTACGCTACCTGTGGTGGTGGTGGCTATTGAAGCCATCAATACCTGACCAAACACAAGCGGAACATACGTCACACTGCGGTCTACCCCAGCCAAGCCACCTGTTGAATCCAGCTGATTGTACAGGGTAAAGCTTATCTGGCGTCAGTGTGGTTGTGCTGCGCAATTATTGTTATGGCTGTCATGCGAATGCGTAATATACCCTGAATATACATACATACATACATATATATATATATATATATATATATATATATATATATATATATATATATACACACGCCATCAACACTATTATTTTCTTAGAAGTGTTATATCACGACTATATACATACATCAAGATTAGAGGACTCTAAGTAATTGGTTAATAACATGATCATTATTTTCTTTATCCAAATTATTTCATGTGATAAGGAAAGTACGTATGACTAAAAAAAGTGTATATACTATGTGTATACCAAGATATCTATTCTCACTGTGTGTTGTATTCTACCTTATCTTCCAGCTTAAAGGAAAAATATATCAAAAACAAGAGAGTAATGTCACGATGACTGGTCATGTATGATGACATAAACAAAGTCAATTACAGACAATCTTTTCGAGACTTTGCATCGTTAAGTTGCAAAGCTTCTTAAGCCTGATGATTAAAGATGGTAATTTCGCCGACAGTTTTGTCAGTGATGGTAATATACACCATTAACCTATTCCATGGGACATCTAGTTCTCTTAATGATGATATGACGACATTAAAAGAATCATGTTTTATGATGCGAACTGGAAATCCTTTCGTCTCTCTCTTGACTGAGTACATACCATTATCAAATCATATTGTGATACCTGATTATGAATGATTAAACCCCATCAATTATATCGTTTGAATCAAGGAGACTCATTGGTGTAAATGGGCAGATAATTGAATGAGTAATTAACTCACTCCTCAGTTGTCTCACTGTTGACAGCTGCTGGTCTGGTGAGATTTCACTCTCGTTGTGATTATTCTTGTGTGGTAATGAGGGAATAGCGAGAGGCGAATCACCGGTGTTGGTGATTTTCCTTTTTTTTTTGGTAGGTTGTGGGTAATGGTAGTGGTAGATGGAGTTGAATATTCATGGTGGTGGGTAGTGGTGGTGGGTAGTGGTGGGGTAGGTGGAGTTGTGTATTAGTGGTGGTGGGTAGTGGTGAGGGTAGGTGATGGGTAGTGGTTCTGAGTAGGGGTATTGGTGGGTAGTGTGGTAGGTGGTTATGGTGGTAGGTAGGTAGTGGTGGTAGTGGTAGTGGTGGTGGTAATGGTGTTAGTAGTGTTGGTGGTGTAGGACGCGACTGTCCTGGGTGTTGATGACTCTAAGCGATGGTGGAGGGTGGCTGAGTCGTGTTGTTGGAGGTGGTGGCGAGAGCTATTGTTGGCGCTGGTGCTAATTGTATTGCGTTCTCTTGTGGTAGTAGAGGTGTTGTAGTAAGTGGTGGTTGTATCATGCTAATGGTCGACCGGTCAAGGTTGTCGGTGAATTAGATTCTTCTTTCTTTCCTAATCCCTGTTCGTGTGAGTGGAATCACCAATTACAGTGATGGTAGCGTCGTGGAGGCAGAATGGTTTCAGCCAATGGATGTAGTGCACATGTAAGCAGCGGTAGGAGGGCGGTGTCACTGTAGGCAGTGATGACAGTGTAATTCTATGTCATTAGGACAGTGTAATTATACGTAGTTAGTTGATGGAGTTGTTAGTAATGCCTTTCTTATGATAGTTATTTGGATGGACGGAGGACATGATAAGAGTCCTCACTGTTGTCTTGTTATTGCGTGTGAAGCAGGTGCTGGGGTATGGGGGTAAGGTAAATTGTTAGTGATTACCATACGTGGCTCTTCTAACACTGAAATCAATTAATGATTTTTACTCTCTTATCTCTAATTGTGTGTGTGTGTGTGTGTGTGTGTGTGTGTGTGTCATAAACTCATGACATCTATTGATGAAATCCTTCTACATATGTGGGACGAAAAGTCATCAAAGCTTCGCCAATGTCTGAAGGCCTACAGGGCCAGTATGTTGGATCAGTGTTGTTACAAGGGTCAGTGTTGTTACAAGGGTCAGTGTTGTTACGAGGGTCAGTATTGTTACAAGGGTCAGTGTTGTTACAAGGGTCAGTATTGTTACAAGGGTCAGTGTTGTTACAAGGGTCAGTGTTGTTACAAGGGTCAGTGTTGTTACAAGGGTCAGTATTGTTACAAGGGTCAGTGTTGTTACGAGGGTTAGTGTTGTTACAAGGGTCAGTGTTGTCACACGAGTGGTGGAGGGACAGACCTCGGCACACATGGGAGTGGTGTGGTCAGCATCACGTCCGCCCGTGTTTGAGCTCTTCGCCTCATCTGAGCCTGCTATCCTCCCACTCACACCCATCTGGACATGCCAGCTCCCACGTGACCAAGGATGAGAGAGGGGCTCGAACCGGTGACCATAAGCCGCTACTGCCACTCGTGTGTGTATGTATAGATGAATATTCAGCAAAAGATTCATATGAATAAAAAATGAGACGATATTTTTACAAGGAACAAAATGTGTCCTCGTGATTGAATGCTTCTAAGGTTGAAATGATTGATGAATATTATCTTCTCTATCTTATATGAATATATATCCATCTACATTCAAGGCTCCAGTTTGTATAGTTTTACTAAATCAGGCTTTTCCCATGTTCCTTCCCCCTCCCCCCCATCCCCGCACCTTTCATAATCCATACCCCATTAACGCCCCATCCATGCCCCCCGTCCTCCACACACACCCCCATCACTAGCCTATATCTACCTCTCCTCTTTCCTTCTTGCTCCAAGAATGTTGGAGGATGGTCATCTCACCTGCTCTCTTCGACATGCAGGTGCCGATGGAAGGAGCCACAAAACTGTACAAGGATCACCCATTTTGGTATCCATCAGATATCATTAGAAATGTAAAAAGAAAAATATGTTCTTCCGCAAGTTACAGGAAATACGTATCCAGTAGCCACATGTCTGAGCATTTTACAATGTTAGTGTATGTTTGGAAGTACTAAACATTTTCAAATTAGCACTGAGTTACTACAAGGTTACATCACTGCACTTCTTTAGTACATGGGTGGGTGTATTACTTCAGTTTATTTGTTGATATATATATATATATATATATATATATATATATATATATATATATATATATATATATATATATATATATATATGTGTGTGTGTGTGTGTGTGTGTGTGTGTGTGTGAGTGTGTGTGTGTGTGTGTGTGTATAAGTTCCTCGACAATCCACCAAGTTAGGCACAACAGATAACTTTGTAACCATAAATCCAATTGGAAAAAAAAAAAGAATTTCACTTCAGAAGCAAAGTGCAGGACGCACCGTACTGTCTGTAACGCCAGGACGCACACTCACTATAGACCCCGCGAGGTGACTGGCCAGTCGCCCCCCAGTCAACCGGCTTATCACTATGGCCTCCCTAGCAACGCACACGTGGATACACGCCTTCCACCCCGTCAATACATACCTTCCAATTTAACACACACACAAACACATACATACACACACACACACAAACACACACTCACATGCACGCCTTCCTGAACAATACACGCTATATATATATATATATATATATATATATATATATATATATATATATATATATATATATATATATATATTCTTCTCAACGAAGCAAACAACTCTCCAGGTACCTTGCTTGGAAAAATACACGCCCTCCTTGTCAATACCCACGCCTTTCTTATCAATACACACGCCTTCCATGTCAGTACCCACGCCTCTTCTTCTGCCACGAATCATAATTTCTCCGGCAACAGACATGGCCTTGCACGTACACACACACACACACACACACACACACACACACACACACGTGCGCGCGCACGCACCTCGAAATGGGTCGAGGTGACCAGTGGCCTCCTGCAGTGGGTTGTCCTGACACCATTATTCTTCTTGATCTGTGTCAGCGACTCTGCAGAAGGTATGGACTCTTACCTGAACATGTTTGAGAATGAGGCTAAGAACCTTAGGGTAAGTAAAAGGACTGCAGTAACTTACTCCAAGGAAGTATCTATCAACATTAAAGGAGAGGGTTAGGGGCTGAAAACTTGTCCATCATGGAAGAGAGAAGAGCAAGGGGTGAATAGAACTACTATGTAGAGGCCATGACTTGAAATCTAGTTAGAGATTTGTGATGGAGGAGAAAATGAAGTACTCTTATAGCCTAAGGTCAGTGGGTAAATGGAAGAAGCTGAGGTACGAGTATGTTTTTGAGGACGCCATAATGAAGTTTATAAAATGTGGTATAGAGGAGAACGTTCAAGAGATGGGGCCCCCACGAGTGTAGAACACCCTTACCGTACAACAAAAAGAAGTAATCAATCACTCACACACACACACACACACACACACACACACACACACACACACGAGCACACGAGCACACACAATCCTGGCCAGCAAGGGTTTCATGTGGTGCCCAGCAACCACAGTTTGAAACACAGGTCTCTCATGTAGATGTAGGAGGGAATGGGTTCCCTGAACTAACACAGAGTAAACACTTCGCAGACACACCGGGGAAGGGAAAGCCCCTTCACAGAACCCAGCCATAAACAGCACAAAAGTTGCTGGTACAATCAAGTGTGAGAATTTCTTGTCACGTAAACACTGTTCATTTTCGAAGAAACTGCCCCTTTTTCTATACCTTTTTTTTCTTTCTTTGTCATTTTTTCCCTGTCGTTCCTCCTTTTCCTCTCACTTTCTCTCTCCGATTTTTCTTCCTATTACTCCAATGACATTTCCCATTTTCCTCAGGCTGCCCCTTGCCTATTCCTTGTCACTTATCCCTTACCATTGCCTCTCTTCTACTCTCCCTTCCCCTTTTTCCTTTCCATTTACCTCCTTGGTTTGTCACCTTCCAGTTTCTTCATCCTTAGCCCTTCCCCCCCCCCTCTCTCTCTCTCTCTCTCTCTCTCTCTCTCTCTCTCTCTCTCTCTCTCTCTCTCTCTCTCTCTCTCTCTCATGTCTTCAACCTGTCTTTGCCTTGGCCTTTCTCTCTGCCTTCCCGTCTCTCTGCTTTTCCCTTCGTTCCCCTTCTCCCACTTTCCTCCCTGAGAGGGCAAGCGTGGCTCCTGCCCAGCAACCAGCATCTCAGCAAACTGTATTTTTCCTCCCTTGACGTCAACAAGAGCAAAATATCTAAGCCATTGGCACTTTCCCTCCTTAGGTAAATATTTCAATTCCACCACAAGGCTCTTTTAACAGGAACACAATGGGATTCTTATATCCAGACATGAAAAGTCTTAAAAACAAGTATATTCACTTTTCTGACTCTTGAATATGCTTCTCATTTCTACGTCGAGTAATATTTGTGGGAAAGGAGAAAAGTGATGTAAGGTACGAAGACTGAGTTCTACTCAGGACGATCACAAAGTGAGGCTAGAGCAGATAATCAGACACCTAATGCGATGACCCGTCACCATGATCACCTTTCTAACACATTCACACTCTGTCTTATGTCTGAATCCACCCGTTAGACATTGCACTCTTCTTACACCCCTCCACCCTCAAAGATCTACCGACCATAGTCTTATCTATATCATATAGTTCTATCTTTATCACCTCCAATAGGTTTTATCCGCCCCAGTGCACATACCTTGGGCGGCTCTTCCTCCACTTCTCTCCCCGAGTAAGTGCGAGGCCAGAAACCTTCTATCTTATCAGTTCCCCTCCCGTCGCCTCTGTTCCACCACATGACCTCTCTCTCTCCGCCGTGATCTGGCTGTCCTCTCCCTTTTCTTCCTTGTATTAGGCTCCTGCTGAACTACTCTACCTTCACCTGAACCACAAGGCGGTCGCGGGTCGACGCCAAGAGTGCAGTTGGTTTCGGAAACACGCACCTTTTTCTCACACACACTCACACACACACACACACACACACACACACACACACACACACACTCTAGAGTTCTCAGTGAGTGTCTTCCACTCCCACTGTCTTTAATGACTGCTTAGATTTTCAGTAATAAAGAAAAGAAACAGAAACGAATATAATGGAATCATAGACGTTTGTATATTGAGAAAATCTATACTATTGCTTGGCTCTCATTTGGTATTCATAAGTATAATGACATTTATGAATATTGTGGGAACACGAACAACAGAATCTTCTATTCCTGACCATCTTATATACGCTGCATTATATATATACATACATACACACACACACACACATATATATATATATATATATATATATATATATATATATATATATATATATATATATATATATATATATATATATATATATTTATATACATACATATCACAACCTAAGTCAGGTACCCATTTAGGGACACGCCCCGATGAAGTGAGGATGAAGGCATGGGTTGGCTTTGGGCCGAATATCAAGCCCGAGACTCAAATCCCAGCCGGGCCCGTACGTGATTCATGATCAGCAACACTAACCACTACGCCATACACGCTTCTAGGAGGGTCTATTTCCCACGAAGCGCTGCAAAAGGGCTCTTTAGGATAATTTTTGGGTGCACTATAATTAGTATCGTAAAGGGAGGGGGAACTGACGTAGAACTTTAATAAATCACCAAGTATTAATTGGATTATGGGGCTAGACCTGACACGCACTGGGAGTGGAAATAAACTGGAGCAAATACCAGGGACCGAGACAGTTTGTATTATAGAAGCACGGGACATGAAATGAAGGAAGAAAGACGAGGTAATTAGGGACAGAAGGAAGGAGGGAAATACATACTTGTACATGGGGAAGCCAGATAACAGAGGACCTGATGGTCTATGACGACGTCTTGTGGTGAGAAAGGTAGTAACATGAGGACCTGATGGTCTATGACAAGGTCATGTGGTGTGAAAGGTAGTAACATGAGACCCTGATGGTCTATGACAAGGTCATGTGGTGAGAAAGGTAGTAACATGAGGACCTGATGGTCTATGACGAGGTCATGTAGTGAGAAAGGTCGTAACATGAAGACCTGATGGTCTATGACGAGGTCATGTGGTGAGAAAGGTAGTAACATTATCATAGATTCATCATTATCTATATAGAATGAGGATAGTAGAGTATTAGACAAGGATAGGATGGGCGCTGCATATACTGATGGATATAAGAGGAGGAGGCGGAAGAGTGGGAAGAGGAGGCAGTGGTTTTTGGGGCACGTGCCTTGTCTATATGCCTCGAGGCCCACTTAGATTATCATTTACTCCCGGCGCCAGAACAATGATTCCCCCACGTCATGTCAGATAACCTCACACGCGCCACACACCTGACATAGTGTTAGGACCTTATCTCCCTCGCGTGTCGTGTCTCCTTATCTCATCCATGTCTCTCTAGCGCTTATCTCATTACGTCATCGTTTTTATCTGAGATCCACCCCTTTACTGATTACCTTTGGTCATCAATATTTTCTATTATTTATCGTCGACATCATTTGTGGGTTACGCACTTTTCTAATGGATTACGTGATGTAATCCACACACACACACACACACACACACACACACACACACACACACACACGCCATTGAGATGAAAACGTATTAATATTAATGGAATTCAATCATAAAGAGATTTACTGGGATCATTTTAGACTCTCGTAGAGACGGAGAGGCAATGAGACACAAGTTCTTGGTGTGTATAGAGAAAATCTTCCTATACTAGCATGCCAATAAGGACACTATGATCACAGGGACTGACACACCATGATGACCAGATCTTGTCTTCATATAGAGTCGCATAGATATTGAGGATCATGTCATTTATACTCACGTAATGCTGGAGTTCGATTATGTGGTGACTGAAGACATAAAAACAGCAGCAATGAAACCTGACTCAGGAGGAGACACAATTTTGGAATTTATACGGCGCTGACAATTAATCATTTCTATGAAGACATAAATTGGGAAAATGGAGCGAAGAAGCCAGGAACCAAGGTAATGTGATGAAAGGGAGAGTAGGCCAATTAAATATGTCAAATGGCGAAGGAGTTGAACGATATACAGTGACGAAAATACAGGCAGAGACCCGCTTTAATATCATTTGAAAGGTATGAGAGAGCAAGGAACGAGAATAAGCAAGATATATAAGAAACAATAGACAAACTTCTAAATGAGTATCGTGGACATGGCAGGTGAAAATCGACAAGTTTCCACAAAGGACCAGAATGCCAAGCTGAGAAGCGATTCCTCAGTTGAAGACGCTATAGTGCCAACACTAAAGAGATGGAGTGGAGAAGACGCCTTAAAAACTGAGATAATCAGAGGGAACATAAACAAGTCACTTAACAGCTTTCATCCACATAAGGCTCATGGAAATAGGACCACATGTGCTGAAGAGATGCATAGATACACTTGACAAACCATTTGAAATGCTTTTTCAAGATGTCGCTGGAAAATGATAAAGTGCCAAAGGAGTGGAGAAGGGCAAACGTCATACACTAATTATCTTCTAAGAAAGGAGATCTGGAGGATGAAATGTGGTCTTCCTGTCCAGCAAAGTCTGTAAAATGCTGGAAACTGTAATCAGAGAGCAAATAGATAATTCCATTTAAACATGAAAGTACCTAAGCGAGAGACAACGTGGCTTCTGAGAAAGGAGACCATGTGTAACAAACCTTTAGATTTCTGGGAGAGAGTGAGCTCCATTTTAGACAAAAGAGATGGATCGTCTACATCAGAGCAGCCAGAAAGCATTTAACGCTACCACACATATGAGGTTGGTGAAGAAACTGGATCTTCTGGCAGGAAAAAGTGGGGAAGATACTTCGATGCAGAGAAGATTATCTCAGTGAGAGGGGGAAGAAAAAGGACGCATTATAGAGGAGCCTTCTCGAAATGGGATGAGGTCATTACTGGCGTGCAGCAGGGGTCTGTTCTAAGACCACTGATCTTCTTGATCTATTCAGAAAGATTAGACCTGATTTGGAAGTTTTACAATTGCCAACCACAGATTCCAGAAGAATGAGTGACCTGATCAAGAAGAGAAGAAGCAGATGCCATAGAAAGAAAGCTAGGCATAATTGTAGTGGATGAATGGAAGAAACTGAATGATGAAATCATCAATATGAACTGCATTCAAAAGTTTTAAAAACTGTATGACAGTAAAAAAAAAAATGTTCAATGGATAGGGCACCACGAGTGTAAAACTCCCTCCCTGTACAGTGCATATAGGTAATTACAAACACAGACACGTAAAGGTACACTCACTGCCAGTTTACAGCAATACTGTATTTATACAGCACCCTTGTATACCTATGTATTCCCTTAGAGTCTGTATCATAATTTTTGTACCTTTAAAACACATACACACACACACACACACACACACACACACACACATCTTATATATATATATATATATATATATATATATATATATATATATATATATATATATATATATATATACATATATATATATATGTTCGTCTTTCTAAAATCATTCTGAATTTTACCTGTTCCTTTCTGCAACATCATCAGAGGAGAGGGTAGAAAACGAATCAAAACACTGGGGAGAGTTCTCTGGTTGCCTGTCTATAGATGAGACAACATTACGATATCAGACTTGAGCCGCTGGGACTTTGACCTGTTTACATTTGTTTGCTCTCCGGGTGAGCGAGGCTTCATACTGTCGTATGTAAACAAAACTGAGACGAAGAACTATTCGAACTGGTAGGACATAAGTGGATATCCTATACCCAGTATTACATGTAGGGAGGACAGATGAATAGGAGACAGACAGACAGAGAGAGAGAGACAGAGAGAGAGAGAGAGGCAGAGAGGCAAACAGAGAACTTATCCTGCGAGTACTTACAAGATATTGCCCTATGGCATATAGTAAAAGAGAGAGAAGGAAAATAGATAAATGACAAACAAACTCTGGACACTCTGCAGGAGAGAGAGAGAGAGAGAGAGAGAGAGAGAGAGAGAGAGAGAGAGAGAGTAAAGCTATATGCCCTAAAACCTTAAGACACACAATACAACCGAAAGAAGAAACTCAGATGAAACTTTAGTTTCCCGCTGATGAAATTCTGCGCTCGGGGGGAGAGTGAAGAGTGTTTGACCTGGGGAGAGAGAGAGAGAGAGAGAGAGAGAGAGAGAGAGAGAGAGAGAGAGAGAGAGAGAGAGAGAGAGTTACTGGACCAGGCCAGGAGGAGGCGAGCGGTGTTGAATGACTCCGCCCCGGGAGAGAACATTGAACCGAGAGGACATCTTGAAAAAATTTTTTCCCTTGTAAGTTCAGACAAAGTATCCGGTGCACCAACGAGAACGGATGACTGGGAGGGAAGGGAGGGAGACTATTCTATCTAAATGTGGATATCCTGCGAGTCGTTTCCAATATATAGAGAAAAATGGGCGGGCTGAATATCATCGATATACATCTATATACAGGTGACCTTTGAAATCAGTTGATTTGTATACATGATATAATGTATGCACTATGTTATACTGTGTATGAATACAATTTTTCAAACTGACAAAGGAAAACGGGAATATCCATAATCAATATCTCAATACCAGAAAGTTTTTTTCATCTCAAAAGATATTGATACTGAATGATCACTTTTTTGCACAATGAAGTCATTTGGCGAATATTAAACGAGGAGATTGCAAAGTTTTATCCCAAGAAAAAAAGAGATTTTAAATGAATGAATATTTATAGGGCTTTTAACTTTTTGTTTTATTTGTACAATAAAGTCATGTGGCAAATAGAAAATGAGAAAGATGGCAAAGAGTTTATATACTTTCCGTCGATATATTATAGAAGGGAAAAATCGTGTGCACGGTTTTGCTATATTTATGTGACTGGGTTAGTTAATTGCTTCCGGATGCTATAATTTTTTCCCCTGCGGTACAACCCCACTGGAATTAACACGAACGCTTACAGTAAGATGGATGGAAAGCTCATTTGCATTCGCTTACAATGTCGGCATTTCTCATTATCTGGTGTTTTACGTTTCTTCGTATTTCGTGTATTTCGGTTTCTCTTCAGCCAGTCTCGTTCACACAACAAAATCCTAAACGTCCGGAAACTTGCCAACGCAGTTTCCCATCTTAGAACTTCCCAAATAACTCTGCTCACACTCTTCCTACCCCTTCCGTCACTGATATTTTCAATATTCGAACTCTTTGAAAACCTGACCCATAACATAGGCAACCAAGTTATCCCATTCTCTCCAACACAGCACTGCTTTTCGACCCAGTCACTCCATTATCACACTGCTCACACACCCCCCTCACAACAGCTTCTGGATGGCTACAGTAAAACCCACAACTCTCCCTCCTGCATAGTTCTAGTGGTAACAGATATCAGCACAGCATTCGACACCCTCCAACGACACTTCCTCACACAAGAGGTACTTGACTCAACCATCCCTAGCATTAAAAATATATGGTTAGGCAACATCAAAGCTGACGGTCAAGTTACTCATAAAGGCTTCAGCTTCAAAGTCCCCAAGCTCTACAGTGGGGTTCCCCAAGGTGTGGTTCTTTCTCCAACCCCTTCAGCCTTTTCGTAAATGACATTCCATCACTTCTTGCAGGCCATCATGAAATTCTCTTAACATGCAGATGACTTAACAATCACATCAAAGTACCGTGATACTACACAAGCAACAACATCCATGTGACATCACTGCATCATGCAATTTGAACAGTGCCTCACCCAAAACAGAATTTCTAGATCACCACAGAAATCTGCCGTCGCTCTATAAATATCCAGCAGTCGTGAATCTACTGTGCCTTCCCATCACGCTTGGAGAATAAAGCATATATGTTGCATTTACTTTCCACGGCACAGACATAAACACAAAGGCTGTAAACTAACTGAACGCCCTCAGAAAGCTTACCAGTACAAGCTTTGGACAAGTAAAAGAATCCATTATCATCCTCTGCAAACAATTCGTATTGATTTGCCCAAAACTGTACCTCAACTGGCTGTCAAAAGCAAAGAAAACAAAGCTGCCTTGCGTCCCTCCCATATTGTCAAAGTGTACCAGGAATATCTGGAACACACAGCCCTTCACACACCGAATGCAACCTTCAACAAGGCGAAAAGATCTGCTTCCCTCTGAATGCCCAGTCTTTCATCTTGAAAAATACTCCTCAAGCTGTCAAGATGCTGTCCCCTCCTTCCAACCCCCTCCTCTCCATTCGTATCTATTACCCCCCCGAGTATCTACATCTCTGCCAAATGCCTTCTGTTCTGTGAACGCAAGGTTCATTTTTCTTATGTGTTTCCTGGTCTTTTCACTCAGCTGCCAGAAGGCACTGGGGTTTACAATGGTTCCTCTTTTGTGTGGAGGAGAAGCAAGATGATATTTGCTCTTGAGAATCACGTGTGTATCACCTTCAAATGAGCTATCCTAGAGGAGGACCTCGAAGCAATATACTGTGGCGTATTGAAGTCTTCCTTTCTCCTGGTCTTCCTATATACTGGCACTGCCGCCACCTCGCTGCCGGGCCATGCGAGCCGTTCTATGTTCCCAAATCTCCCTGAAATACCCACTTAAGCCAGAGGATTGTTGTCTATAACTTAAACTGGATCACGTATCCTGGATGCTTGCCTATTGCCTGGCACGTGCCGCTTGAGGCCACTACAGTAACATTCTGTTACTTCTGCAAGCAATATACCAGACAATGAATAGCGCATCAGCTCCCAAGATACCCTTTCCAACGATTGGCAATGCTTCCTTTGGCTCCGCCAGAAGGTTTCCATTTGCAAGGCTGATACGCAATGTTCCTGGAAGAGTCTTTGTCGCACACTTTCTCGTTCATTCGTCTAGTTGTAAAACTGTTATGGTGTCTCTTTGCCTTACGTTGCTGGACTTTTTACGTTCGTCGTCTAATTCTACGTGTCCCATCTCATAGCTCTTCTGCATTGTCTCCATGTCAATCTGCACCTGATATAGGATTCTTTTACAGACGCCATCAGCTGTTTTGTTTGGTTCTTACTACATTTTCCCACTGCGAAGGTGCAGTGTCCAATTTACATTCAGTAGATGATATCTGAGACTTATCCACTCCTTCCTTAGCACCTCCCACGGCCTCTGGAAGTAAACACAACCTAACTCTGTCACATTATTGAGCAAAGGCAGTTTTATTTCTCTGCAGATCTATCGAGCTGCTTTTGTCCAGGGTTAGTTCATTTGATAATTCTCTGGACGTGGATATTCTTCATCTACTGATCAATACATATGGCCAATATCAATGGACGTATCTATCTGTTATTCTTCTTTGGGGCTTCTTCATTTAGTATACTCAGATTACTTGTATATTTTTTCGTTAACATCAGAGGCGAAAAGATCACATTGGGTATGAGGCTCAAGAAACCCTCAACCACTTACCGTTTCTATGAGCCTGAGTCTCATACCTAGACATGAGACATTCATCTGATGTGTCTCACTCATCCTTAGCAACCTCATTCATTTCCCTTATTACTCACAGACACATTCTCAGGGAGTCAACGTCCACTTTTGGTGTTAAAACCTATGATGTGGCGGCAATCCCTTGTTTGTTTTCCTTCAAAGCACGACGTGTAACCATTTGGCCCCAGACCTAGGCTTTTGTGCCAACACATCCGTTGGATTCCTTAATATACAAAGTGTTCGCAATAATAATTGCGGTTCTAACAGAAAATATAATTTTTGTTGTGCCTGTTTCTAAAACAAATCGAATCTCACAAATACGTGATTTTTTATGCTCTTTTTTGTTTATTCGTCCAATATAGAAACGCCTTCGAGACTGTGAAATTGAAACAGTTGAAAAAATAATGATTTCTGGGGATCAGTTGGGGGTAGGTTTGATTCAAGACTGACCATAGAGTAGGGGTGGGCGGCACTGCTCCACAAAGGTTAAGAACCACTCGAGGAGGAGAAGTACTGGAATCTCTTTGGTTTCGGATCTACAAGACTACTGGCATAGCAGTCTTCTGTTTCTGGGCCCGAATCCGCGTCTTTGTTCGCCTAGGCCAGTCACGTCCTAAGCTCTAATCCTTATTACCTCATTCTGGGATCTTGTTCCATTTCGTAGCTTTGTCTGTTTACCATCAGGATCATTCGTGACGCCAGGGAGCCTACTACTTGAGCCGATGGTAGGTCCTCCTCCACAAGGCCAACACATCCGTGCCGTCATCACGTGAACACGACTGATCTGAGGGAGTAAGATCCACTGTGGCTCTGGGTGGTAACATCCAGCCAGCCTGGAAAGACGAGGTTCCAACAACGACTCTCCCTTTACGCCCAGGAGGCTCAGCTTGCCACAAGTGAGGCCACATGCAGCAACAGCAGACACTTAGCCTCTCATGCATTACCACAAAGTCCCACACGCATTACCATCGTAATGGGACGTATGCCACAGTGTTGTCATGCAAAGTGTCAACGGGCGGAAACCTTCCTTCTGCTAGTGAGAATCACATTACAAATATATATATATATATATATATATATATATATATATATATATATATATATATATATATATATATATATATATATATATATAAAATGCTTCACAACATACATTTACTCAGCATTATTTACTGTTATGTGTTGTGACGTAACCCAACATAAGCCTTTAATCCATTCATCGACCAGTCCCAAGGGGAAGATGAACACCTGGGTTGAGTGTAGGCTGACTGCCATGCCCATGATTCAAACCCATATGGATTCGACCCCTGGCTGCCCCGTGTTGACTTATGGTCAGTGACTCTAACCTCAACACCCCTGTTGTGTGTGTGTGTGTGTGTGTGTGTGTGTGTGTGCAAGCATATTAGTAATTCATTTATCAGCATTTCCCTCGTCAGCTGTGCCTCCCGTCTTCAAGGTGGCCCACCTGTGTGTTATCACCTGTCATAGTTTTACGTCCTCAGTCGCAGGAAACAAGACTTCCCCGTCGTGGCTGCCGACACCATACGTCAGACTCAAGGTCGAGTGACAGATACGTTCCCGCCAGCAGCAATCTGATTTCCACGGAGGCTCCCGAGTGTTTATATGATCAGTAACTCATTCCTAAACTCATATCTGAATTCTCCACCGTAGCTCGGATTCTCGGCAACAGACGACGGGATTAGATGAGAGATTGTGTGCACACACACACAAACACACACACATACACACACACACACAAGTCAATGGCTTCATAGAATTAGATTACTTTCTCATCTTTTCTCCTCTAGGATGAAATATACCCCAAATTAATAGTACTTTTTTCATAGTTTTTCCATCTTCTCACCATAACTCTGACTCTCTCTCTTGCCATGTTTTTTTTTTCTAGTCTCCCTACCATGAGTGTCACAGTACCTACCACAGCACATTAATAATCCCTTCTATCATGGTAATTCCTACCATTAATATAGATGTGATTCCCTTTTATCATGGTTTCTGATATTTCGTAGATAGGCCCAAGGTTTCATTACGTCTGCCCTGGTACTTAACCTTTCCAGACGAAATCTTACCTCTACCCATTACAGGATTTTCAACACTCTCCCTCCTCCCTGGCGTAGGTTTGAGTACTCTCTCTCTCTCTCTCTCTCTCTCTCTCTCTCTCTCTCTCTCTCTCTCTCTCTCTCTCTCTCACACACACACACACACACACACACACACTCTGCCCGCAGGACTCGACTCCTCCTTGAGAAGAGCTTCGTCTAGACAGTGACAAGCCACCCTCACTGTCGAGACTTTTAAGCTGATCAGCGCATGTTCCCCCACAACCGTGATCTCTTCCCTTCCTCCTATCTCTCTCTCTCTCTCTCTCTCTCTCTCTCTCATCCGTATATTCTTCCTAATCCCCTAATTCGCTTCCTCATTCCTTAGCCCCATTTCCCGGTTACTCCTCCTCTTCCTCCTTTTAACCCACTCCTCTCCCGTCTCCTTCCCTTATTCCTCCTCCTCTTCCTCTCTGTATTCTCCTTAGTCCCCTCCCTCGCTTTATAGAACCACAATTCCTACAGTAATCCCCTCCGTAAACCTCCTCTAATCTCCGGTAATCCTTCCCTCCATCCACCCCGAAATCCCCGCCATTCGCTTCCCGTCTCATCCTCCCTATACATCTCTCACCATTCAGCCTCCACATCCTCCTCCCTCTACCTTCATTCCCCTTCCCCATTTCTCTCGTGCCCTTTCTTGTTGGTCCTTCCCAGTACTCCACCACACCATCTCCTTCTCCTCTCTCTCTCTCTCTCTCTCTCTCTCTCTCTCTCTCTCTCTCTCTCTCTCTCTCTCTCTCTCTCAGGCAGTAGGTAGCAGCCAGCTACCAACCAAGGAGGTAGGTTACTTGAGTGTCAAGAGGGATAGTGGCTACTGCACAGTGATCCAGCACTTCAGTGGCTATCAGGTATCATTCCTTCTATCTTTTTTTCCGTCTTACCTACTCGTTCATGGGCTGCAGGCTTTCAGCCCACAAAATATACAGTCTCTCCATCTCACGCGACAACAAGTGACTCACACAAGTCGTTGAACTTTTGACAACATCCCTCCATCAGCTACTCGCAAGTAACCCTCTCTCTCTCTCTCTCTCTCTCTCTCTCTCTCTCTCTCTCTCTCTCTCTCTCTCTCTCCACCCGGTACCCCACCTCGTCTTTTAAGTACACCTGCGCAGGCAACTCCATCCCCCAGCCTCCCCCTTCCCCCAGAGTTCACCCCACAGCAGCAGGAGAAGCAGAGGTGAGGAGGAGCTCCGGTGATTGTGGGCGAGGTGACAGCTCCATCTGTTGCCAAGCAGACCGTGCCACAAAAGTTAGCGAAATATGGGCAAGTTTCCTGAATGTTGGTGCGTGTGCGGAGAGGAGAAGTTGCAGTGCGGAAAGAAGTTCGCTACAGGGATGGGTGAGTATGAGAATATGTGGGTGTGTATATGAGGGTGTGTGTGTGTGTGTGTGTGTGTGTGTGTGTGTGTGTGTGTGTGTGTGTGTGTATGTGTGTCTGAATCCATGTGTGAAGTGCTTTGTGGACCATCAGAATTGCCTTTTGCTCAGTAAAGTTTTTTTTTTTTACGAAATGTTTGCCAAGTGCAGAGTTTAGGAAAAAAATGTGTATATTTCTTCTGTGTTTGAGAGGAAAGCCTCGCGTTTACATTTCTTTTATGAAACCTTTAAGTGTGAGCACCTGTGAAGAAGAGATTTTTTTTTTTCTTTTTTACAGTGTGTTTACTGGTGTAAATGTAGCCTATCCTTGAAGTGAAAGGAGACGGGTGGTATCACGATGTTACGACCTTCCATCGCCGCGGTACGACCCTCGGTCACGTGATCACGACCCTTGGGCATGACTGTAAGGACCCCCCACCCCTCCCCTCCCCCCCGCCTCCCGAGGTGTCATGGCATAAACCAGGTGCGGGTGTGGTAGTTATTAAAGATCGTACGGTCGTTATGATCAAGGGTCGTATCGTCATTCTCAGGGATTTCAACAACTACTTACATATGAAAATATTCTGCCTATAACACTGGGGCTCGAAATTTTTAATCTTCGCGATTATAGGGGAAAAAACGCTAAACATAAACGAACCAATTAAATTATTTTGATCAAGTAGATACAGCCTGGCCAACTTTATGTAGAAGTCAGTGATTAATCAAGTAAAAGTTCATTTCGTGTTTATCTGATTTTTTCCTCACCTGAATCAGAGCGAACGATTAAAAAAAAGAAAGAAAATGTGTACATTTTACTTCAAATTCTTTACATCAAAAGAATCTTTTGAGCTAGTGTGGTTAGATTCAAATGTGTATTTCATCTGTTACGCAGTCGTGACGCAAATATTTATGGTTATGCTTGGAGAGAGAGAGAGAGAGAGAGAGAGAGAGAGAGAGAGAGAGAGAGAGAGAGAGAGAGAGAGAGAGAGAGAGTACATGGCACTTGCTCTTACTGACAGAAAATATGTCCAATTAGGGAACCTAGACGAAAAATGAGCGAACTTTTGTCTGTTACAGAGGGCGTGGAGAGGAATACGTCGCAAGCTGAAAGAGAAAAATAGAGAAAATTATTCATTGTTTTGCCGCGAGAGAGAGAGAGAGAGAGAGAGAGAGAGAGAGAGAGAGAGAGAGAGAGAGAGAGAGAGAGAGAGAGAGAGAATAGGAAAGGAGGAAGGGAGTGAGACGTGTTAGATGTAAAGAAAAAATGAGAGATCAGTGAGTGGATAAAGAATGGGTTTCTGAAGAAAATGATGAATAGGGAAGACAGGAAAGTGAAGAGAAAGAAAAGGATAGGCAGAGAAGCAAAAGAAGAGTGGGGAGAACACAAATAAGGTGAAGATAGAGAAAGGAAAGGAAAGAAAGGGAGGTAAACAAGATATGGGCAAAAACTGAGAAAGATGGTACAGTGGGAAAGCAGGAGAAAGGAATGATAAAGGTAGAGGAAGGTAGAGGAATGAAGGTCAGTCAAAGAGACAAGAGGTAAATATGATAGTGTGACCTCATACCTGACAACTGGAGGTGAGTGTGACCTCACATCTGACCCTTGGACGTGACGCGACCTTACATCTGATTCTAACAAGTGTGTGACTTCATATCTTATGATTGCAAGTGTTTGATCTCACATCTAATGTTAGCTGGGTGTTACAACCTCACATTTGGCGCCTGCAAGTTGGTGTGTGACCTCACATCTGACGCTTGCAGGTTTGTGTGTGACGCTTGCAGACACGCAGTCTGACATCTGACCCTACAGGTGTGTCCGTGGCTTGATGTTCAGGTATAATTAAACATACATATATATACATATATATATATATATATATATATATATATATATATATATATATATATATATATATATATATATATATATATCCCTCGACAAGTCCTACAACGAACGTCAAAATTATGAAAGCTGGGGGTCATCCAGGTTGTGGGAAATAATTATTTATCCAGTCAGTGTAAAGGCTTAATTCAATTTCGAATATGATTCCGGAATTAGAATTTCCCAGTTTCATTAACCGTACCAGAGGTGATTCGAGGCTGTGAATGGTCGCCAGAGAATCCCCGTTGACGATTAGTTTTTCATATATTTTTGATGTTAGAATCTCTCTCTCTCTCTCTCTCTCTCTCTCTCTCTCTCTCTCTCTCTCTCTCTCTCTCTCTCTCTCTCTCTCTCTTCCAATATGCCTGTTCGTCTCTTTCTGTCTATCTATCAGCCATTCTGTCCGTCTATCTGTGTATCTACCTGTCAATTTCTCTCTCTCTCTCTCTCTCTCTCTCTCTCTCTCTCTCTCTCTCTCTCTCTCTCTCTCTCTCTCCTCTCTCTCTCTCTTCATCTATCCACCTCACTTTTTTTTCTTTTACTTGCCCAGTTAGTCACTAATTCTATCAGCCTATTCATCTGGATATCTATCTTACTCACTCCAACTCTCTCGTCTCTTTTATTCCCTCCCTCTCTTTTCCTCATGCTTGCTTTCTAACAACAAAAGTTCCCATCCCTCGTGCGTTCATATCATTTTCCAGGGTAAACTTCAACTTAAGATTATGCTTCTCTTCACATCCACTAAGATGACTGTTCAACGCTTCAGAGTTTGATACCATGTAGTCTCAACGCCGGATATTACAGCATTAGGCGTTTCCAGCATCAATGAATTTCATGAGCATAGCAGTTCGATCATAAGGCATTTCCAGCACAAACATCTCCATCTCCAGATACTTCAACCACAATATATCTTGAAAACAAACGCTCTTCAAGCCACTGAGAGTTTCAATGATGAATATATCAGCTACCTTACTATTCTGTTATCAAACTTCAGTTTCCACGCCAACCCACTGCTAGACAATCTCAACAACGAAATACAGTACCGTCCAGAATGAGAAAGTTTTCCCATCAAGCTGTTCCAGCAACATCTCAAATCATGCTTTCCAGTACCAGATACTCCCCCAGTTTATCGTTCCAGAAGCAAATCTTCCAGTACCAGATACACCCTTCTCAACAAGCTGTTCCAGCAACACCTCAAACCATACTTTCCACTACCAGATACTCCTCCCCTACTATATCGTCCAGAAGCAAATCTTCCAGTACCAGATACACCGTTCTCAACAAGCTGTTCCAGCATCACCTCAAACCTTACTTTCCAGTACCAGATACTCCTCCCTACTATATCGTTCCAGGAGCAAATCTTCCAGGTACCAGATACACCCATCTCAACAAGCTGTTCCAGAGACATACGTTCCAGCAACAGAAGATTCACGGCAAACTGTAACATACTCGTCAGTATCAAGCTCTCCGGAACCAGAAAAGTCCCTAAGACCACCATACTTTCCAGTACCAACTTTCTAGTACCAGACAATCCCAACACCCACTACCATACCTTCCAGTGCCACCCACTCCCTCCCACGAAGGTGCTCTGGTAACAAACTTTCCAATAACGAAACAGCCCCTAGCGCCCTTACCCTTCCAGCACCCCTCCAAAATTTCCAGCGCCATTACTTTTCCAGCACCAGAAGATTACAAGGGGCTACAGCATGTTCCTCCGCAATTATCTTGCGTGTAGCGGTAGCAGGCTTCCGGACCCTTGTCTGGAACGCGTCTGGGGCGCCGGGGAACTTGGGCTAAATCATCTCTAATATTGTTACAGGCAATTTTGGCCAAAAACTTTCCCCTCCATACGTCGCAAGACACGCATTAGGGAGAGGTGATAAGATTTATAATTTCATTAAGGCTGTTAGAGCCTTGGTTAGTTGTTCCCTCTGCGTCTCTGTGTGTCCAGGTTTAAGAAATTTACGTTTATTACGAAAGCCGAGATAATTGTGTTGTAATGTAACAATACAAAACACAACTACTTTATCACGAGAGTTTTTCTTTTCTTCGTGGCCTCCATCTCTCTCTCTCTCTCTCTCTCTCTCTCTCTCTCTCTCTCTCTCTCTCTCATATCTTATACTCCTTCTTTCTGATTGCTAAGTCTGCTCCTTCACCGAATCTCTCGAGTTTCATCTATCCATCTCCGCCTTCATCAAGTTAGCTCAGCCAGCACCCACCCTAGGAAGTAGAACAAACAAGCAATACATTTCTCCAGACAGTCTCGTCACTTGGGAGTCTTATATGAACGTGATAAAGTTTCTGGCCCGCTCCTCCTCCTCCTCCTCCTCCTCCTCCTCCTCCACCTCCTCCTCCTCATTTCCAAATTTACTATCTCTTCTTTTCTCTCCTCCATCTATCCTCCCTATCTAAGTCCTACCTTACCCCTCTCCCCTCCTATCCGTGCCTTCTACCTCCGTCTTCCCTACCTTTATCTTACTCCCTTTCCACATCCCTTTTCTCCTTCTATCCCCCACTATCTAATTTTCTCTTTCTCCTTCTCTCTCCTCTCCTTCTCGCTACTTCCTTCCATACATTCTTCATCCCTTACCTTGGCTTTCCTCAAGTTTCCATCTAACCTTCCTTCTCTTTCTCTTCTCCACCTACTCATTCTCCCTCAACCCCTCCATCTCTCCTTCTCCCTGTCCCTCCTGCCCTTCCTCCATCTCCATTAACCACCCTCCTGCCCTTCCTCCATCTCCGTTAACCACCCTCCATCCCTTCCTTCAACCACCACATAACACTACTCCTTCTCCATACCTCCATCTTTTCTCCTATTTCTTCTCCCAAGTAAGACCTGGCTCCCTCCAAATTTGCCCTACAAATTCCAATTTCCTATTCTCACTCTGTTCCTGAATCACTCCAAAGTATTCTTGGAATCATAGATATAAAACAGTCGGCTTCACTTCTCCCATCAATAGTTATGGCACTGGTATTAAACATTTTCTTTCTCTTTAAAGTTGCGAAAAAAAAATATTACTGTGTGATAATTCCATCCTTTGTGAAATATCGCTCTCTTAATTGCTCTTTATATTTCGCTATTTGAAAATCTATTTTTTTTTTTGGTCCGTTGGGTTATATAACGCTATCGCCATTATACTGGAACGAAACGTGTAAATTGCCTTGTGTTTATTGTAATCGTGAAATATATGGGCCCATGAACCAAATCATTAGAATCGGATTATCGTTATTACAGTGTGGGAGCACTTTACTTGATAGAATGAGGCTTTTTTTATTATCAAGACAGTAAGGCGTGTCTTCGAGAAGGAAGAGAAGAGGGTGAGTGGCTCCGGGCGAAGGTGAATCTCCGTCTAGGGCGAGTGATGTCACCATGGCTGTTTAATCTGTTTATGAATGGGATTTACGAGGGAGGTAAATGCAAGGCTTTTGGGAGGAATGGCAGTGTTGCAGTCTATTGCAAGTGGGGGAAGTGGAGGAAGAGGGGGCTTGAGAGGTGATTCAGTTGTTGTATGCCTGTGACAACTTTCTGGTGGAACATCCGAGTGAGAAACTCCAGCAGCTGGTGTCTAAGTTTGGGATAGTGTGTGAAAGGAAGAAGGCGAGAGTTAATGGTTGTAAAAGTAGGCTACTAAGGTTAGAGAGAGAGAGAGAGAGAGAGAGAGAGAGAGAGAGAGAGAGAGAGAGAGAGAGAGAATCTAGAGGGAACAAGGAGGAGGTGGCGACCTAAGACAAGATGAAGGGACAGAATGAACATATAAGAAAGATGTGGTATAAGAGGGGTGACGTGCTGTCAGTTGGCTGAACCAGGGTGCATGGCGTGTTCAGGGGCTTGGCTGCAAATATGAGGGTACTCTGGTTTTGGTGTAAATGAATGCCATGTCTTCGTTTGTTCCCGGTTCTCTCTCTCTCTCTCTCTCTCTCTCTCTCTCTCTCTCTCTCTCTCTCTCTCTCTCTCTCTCTCTCTCTCCCTTTCTCTCAGCATATGCCCTTACTGCTTGATGTGTCCCTCTCGACCCAACGAGCGCCCTCCACATTTTTGTCGTGTCTTCGTATGAGAGAAAAACACTCGCCAGAAGCGAACGCAGCAGGCCATAAACAACCAACTGCTGTCTGTTCATCCGCGTTCTGTTACTCGATCAAGTGACGATTGTTTTTGGCTTTTGTGGGGGAGAGGGGATGGTGTCATGGACGGTCTCATGGGGGAGAGAGAGAGAGAGATAGAGAGAGAGAGAGAGAGAGAGAGAGAGAGAGAGAGAGAGAGAGAGAGAGAGAGAGAGAGAGAGAGAGAGAATAGAGTCGTGGTAGTTATTAAACTTGTGTGTGGTGTCCAGGCGGATGAAACCACATCTGGGCACGAATGTACTACATTTGATAGTTTGGGTATGATAACCTGCGTTTTGACCTAACTCCTCGGAGTTCTCCAGATCAATCTCTCTCTCTCTCTCTCTCTCTCTCTCTCTCTCTCTCTCTCTCTCTCTCTCTCTCTCTCTCTCTCTCTCCCTCCCTCCCTTACCCTAAAGTAAGTATACTTTACTATCCATCGCCATCCATTTGCCCCAGCATCCTCACAGACTCATGACCTCCACAGACAAAAACATATTGGATACATTCGTCCTCCTCTTTCTAACCTGGGGCTCTGTCTTTCTCCTCTACCTCGCTCTGCTCCTATCCCTTTCCGTCTTCCACTTATCACTCAGTGTATTTGTGTGTCTTCCTCTTTATAATGCTCTCCTCGTCTCTCTTGCCTTGTATGGTCTCTTCATGTAAATGACAGCAACATCAACCACTCTGACAGACGTGGGCCACACACTCTCCCCACCACTAGTGATATCTCACACTCTGCTACAATAGATAGTGGCACTCTTTCCCCTACCAAGTGGTGGCACTCCTTCCCCACCGCTGCTGACACTCCCCAATACCTTTGAGAGATGGTGGCACCAGTACGTATCACTCTTACTGGCACCCTTAGTCCTCCCAGACGTGATGGCACACCTCCTAAACCATTACTACTGGTAAATGTCTCCCTCCCCCTCACTAAAGTACCGCTTTCCCTATGGGAAAGAAAAGTTCGCATCACTCACAGCGTCAGGGTGTGTGTGTGTGTGTGTGTGTGTTTGTGTGTGTGTGTGTGTGTGTGTGTGTGTGTGTGTGTGTGTGTGTGATTTCCTAGAGAGAGAGAGAGAGAGAGAGAGAGAGAGAGAGAGAGAGAGAGAGAGAGAGAGAGAGAGAGAGATTTGTAAATCCGTAGGTGCCCAACCTCCTAAACTTTCTCTACCATCAGAACAACTTTTTAAACTTGTGTGTGCCGACCACACTCACCATAAACCAGTTGATGCCAATCGTCCTTAACACTTGTACTATAATTGGGATTTTTTTTTTTCACATCTTTTTTCGAGTATCCCCGCTTGATTTCACGTTATGGCCTCTGTCATATATATATATATATATATATATATATATATATATATATATATATATATATATATATATATATATATATATGCGTGGGTAAATTTTCATGCTCTAAGGTTCTATTTAGTGTCGTCCTATAGTAGATCATAATCCATGCATTGAAAACGAGGTTACGACCCTCGAGCACGAGGGGACGACCCTTGGCGATAACAGTACAACCTTCGAGGGTCAGACAAAGGACCAGGCCAGGCCATCATACCCAAGGGTTATTATACCCTCGCCCTCAAGAGTTGTATCATCGTGTTGAAGGATCGCACCGTCGTGTTCAAGGGTCGAACCATCGAGTTTAAGTCCTGCCGTCGTGCTCAAGGGGCTTACCGTCGTGTACAAGGGTCAAACCGTCGTGTTCAAGTCCTGCCGTCGTGCTCAAGGGTCGTACCGTCGTGTTCAAGGGTCGTACCGTCGTGTTCAAGGGTTGTACCGTCGTGTTCAAGGGTCTTAATAAAAAAAGACATCAAACTGAAACATTTGTTCGTCTTCCCACAACCAGTGTTACACGCTCTCCAACACCATTTCTCATGAACCCAGACCCAACGGACTTTGATCTTCCTCTCGTGTGTCTAACTCTACTTAACCTTCACTTCCAAGAGAATCCATAGTATTACAGTCAGTTCTCCAGTATCGATACTATTCCTGATAAGCAATAAATTATTTTCTCTTTTCGTGCTCTAACCTTTAACTCTTTTTCCAATGACTTCCTCTGCCCATTATGCGGTTCGATATGAACAGTATATCAATCTATCACTGTAGGTCATTTACAAGCACTAGAATTAATGATCGTTTGACATTAACAACTCTGCATAATTCTCGTGCGGCATTTGTTTCGTTTTTTCTTTATTGTCGTGAATGACAATTTATCGATGACCAAATGTATAGTAATACATCTTAGTAAATATACGTAGACTCGTTTTTCTTGGGCAAAAAAAATCTATGATCTATGATTGTACTTTATTACCAAACCTTCGTATGACCTTGTGTGCCCAGCAGCAGCTCACTCCTACACAGTATTATACATAGGAAACAAAGAATCTAACACCAAACAAATGCTGTACTCGTCTTTTCCATTAGAATCAGCACAAAAACGCGAGTATCGCGCAGCCAAATCCTCCTTTTTTTTTTTCCAAATGCCAACGATCGAGTGGGGCCTGGTCAAACCTGCTGGTGCCCACCCAGCACTTATGGAGCTCCCGATTCTCACACTGACGCATCATAAATCTCTCCTGGTAATTAGTCACCGACGGTCACTACGTACAGTTTGATTAACGCGAACTTGGGCCGGTCGGCCGGCCGGCCGGAGGTAATGAAATTTTTAACTCTACAAATGCACGTAATTATTAGTGATGCTGAATGAGTACAAATCACCTCCTTGAGCACGACGGTACGACATCTGACCACGAAGTTGCGACCCGGCAGCGCTCTTAGAGCACGACGGTACGACACTTGAGCACGACGATGCGACCCAGCAGCACTCTTTGAGCACGACGGTGCGACCCTTGAACACCTCTTCAGTACGATGGTACGACACCTGAGCACGACGGTACGACATTTGAGTACGAAAGTACGACACCTGACCACGATGGTACGACACTTAAAGATAACTATTCGATCCTCGGGTATAACTACAACAATGAATTGGTTAACAAGTCAATGGTTTTTCTTTCCTTACTTCTGATGTCTGTTATTGCTTTCAATCATGGACATTTTCACTGCTTTTCGTCCAAATATAACTAGTGAGTTACGATTAGCTTCCTGTTCACTTCTGTGTTACGGTACTTGATTTCTTTGTCCAAATTCTGTCTCATCAAACACTTTAGATACAGAAATGGATATACGTAGACTCAATGAACCTCAAGCCAATACATCCACATGCATCCAAGAAAAAAAGCTTATTGTGAATCTGTCCAACTGCAGATGCGGAATGAATTTACAACTGTGAAGGGGGTTTCTCGCACAAAGGACCTAACAACAAACACAAGCAGAAACCTTTGAATTTCTGTCCTTGTAAATTGTATCCACAGCCGAGGACTGAAATATCATACTCGTGTGTCAACTATGTGGTCAGAAATGGCCTGTTCTGAGCCTGGCGGTAGTAGCATTCGGCCCTAAATAATCTCCTCTTAGTCCTCAATCCTTTATAAGAAGATGATCTACATGTGGCCAAAGCTCTTGATGGACTGGTGTGAATCCTAGTTGGTCATCTGGTGAGGCAGCGCCTTTTGAAGGTCCTCAAAACGTTGTCTGGTTTCCAACATAACATTACGTGTAGTAGAAAATGAAATCCTTTCATGGGGGTTTTGTCCTCAGGGAGGGTTTTCTGTCCTCAAAATTCGTCAACACATGTCCAACATATTGAATGAAACTCCTTTTTAAAAGGTTATTTCCTCCCAATGATTTGTCAACCCGTGTCCAAAAATCGAGACTGCAAGCCTTTAATCTCCCCAGGCTTTGTGAACACATTTCCAAGAGATCGTAAAACATAAACCATCAGGGAGTGGGTGGACGGGTTCACAGCTCAGGATTTCTCAAAGATGGGAAAGGTTTCCGATGATAACGCCTACAAGACTGACGTCTCGGTAATACATTTCCAATACGTCAAAAAAAAGAAGAAATATTTTAGTATCCCCTCATCAGGTAGTCTTCTTGGCATAATATTGAAGCCAAGGTCTCGTGCCTCGCTGATGGATACGTCACTTTGAAAAGTCTCCTCCACTCGACCATCTATCACCTTCCGACTCAACTTCATTTTCCTTCATTTCACGAACGAGCGGAGTCCGCTAACTTTGCTCATCTGCGGCGGGAATGATATAACCCTCCCCTCAAGGCCTCTCCTCTGCATTTCTCTAACGCTAGCTTCTCGCCTCTAAAGTCAACGGTGGAAAGGCGCTTCTTGGCCCCGCAAGTGCATATTTTACGACGATCCTTCTTTGCCATCTTTTTTTTTCTTTTGTTATGCAACGTTAGCGAAAAATGCTGTTGTTTAGAGAGTCTTTACGTATTTCCAGATGTCTGCGGGAAGGGACTTGAAACTATAAACCTTTAACAGCAACGTTGTAAAGGAAAAAAAAAATTATTATCCTAAGAATGTAAATTACTCTTTGTTTTTCTTAAGAACTGGCAAAAGCACAAGACACTGGAGAAAATATAGGAACTCCATAACTCCTATGGTTATTCGAAGACGACTCAATGTACGAGTCTTCTTAATCTACGGCTGTAGCTTATGTGTTACGCCCTGACATCCACAACTTGAGGAGGGTAAACGCGTTCGAGATTCATGATGTGATATTGACTATTCCTCAGTAACCAGGATCACTCCTGAACGATCTTCAGTGAGGGGTATAAGGCGGGGAGAGAGAGAGAGAGAGAGAGAGAGAGAGAGAGAGAGAGAGAGAGAGAGAGAGAGGACACCCTCTTCCCATTTTCTTTTTTCTTTCTTTTTTTTTTACATCTCTGGGATAAATCATCGGACCCGGAGCTCTTGATTTTTCATCTGGTCCTGAGCGACATGAGGGAGACGTTCACTCTAAAAGTGTGGAGCTCAGTGGGATGAGGCCGATGCCGGGAGGGGTGTGATGCAGGAGGGAGGTGGAGAGGAGAGAGAGTGAGAAAGAGCCAGAGGTCGGGATGAGGAGGTGTTGTCCTGATGAACCTGAATGATATACTGATGTGGATAACATGCTACAGTGGCTTGTAGGGGTGGAGGTCAGTTCCCTCTTGTTTCTCATGTCAATAAGCAACAGTAAAGAGACTTCACACACACACACACACGCACACATTATATATATATATATATATATATATATATATATATATATATATATATATATATACTGGACGAATCCTCCTTCTCTAGGTTTCAGCCGCGAGTTAAAAGTCACCTTCGACGTGCTTGCATCAGCGTTAGTTGACCAAAGGAAGTACAATCTTGTTGGAGAACTTCTCACTCCTCATCACTCCCCTGCTACAGGAAACAGCAAGCAAAATGCTACTTCTCTTTTACACTACAAACCAAAGTATTGAGTAAGACTTCCTACATCTATGACCGCGTCAGAGAGAGAAAGAATAAAAGATAATTCTCGTGAGATGATAACTGGACTGAAAACGATCGTATTTTCTACGTTGAGTCCATTGATGGTCTTATACCCAGCGGGAGACTGAGTCTCCTTAATCAGAACCAAACGAAGAGCGAGACTTATCATACCCCTGATGATGAAGGCTCTATGAGAAGTTTTTGCGTTGTGACCACGTAAACAAATATAAGGAAAAAGTAATCATAGTAATGACGTTCCTAATACTATCACTACTAATACTATTACTATTAACACTACTACTACTACTAATAATAATAACAACAATAATAATAGTAATGATAGTAATGAAGATGACAATGAGAAGAAGGAAAAAGCGAAGAGTGTAAATGAATAAATATGTTCATCAAAAAAGCAGAAAATGTTGATATTCGTTTTTCCCCCGAAATATCTTAACACGTCATTACGGCTGAGGAAGTGGCATGCAAGAGCTATTACCAGCCGGGGTCCTGCTGGGGTTCTTACATTTCTTCGCCAGGTACAATTTCACGCCCAGATCTGACACCCCCCCCCCCCTCACACACACAAACACACACACATACACACACACAAACACACGCACACACACACACACACACAACTCGTCTGTGTGAAGGGAGGCAATTGCGGTGCGAGATGTATGCGAAAATTCCCTGGATCATGGTCCAATATATATATACATATATATATGTATATATATATATATATATATATATATATATATATATATATATATATATATATATATATATATATATATATATATACGTAAGTGTATATTTCCCTAAAGAAGAAC
This sequence comes from Panulirus ornatus, assembly GCF_036320965.1. Taxonomy (NCBI): domain Eukaryota; kingdom Metazoa; phylum Arthropoda; class Malacostraca; order Decapoda; family Palinuridae; genus Panulirus; species Panulirus ornatus. Next base: position 14,445,339 of record NC_092256.1, on the reverse strand, counting down.
AGACTAGGGAATTAATGAACCAACTTGCAGGGAATTTTATTACTGACATCTCATTTGCATTCTAATCCCACTTTAAACTCTTTTCCTTTCTCTCTTCTCTCTCTCTCTCTCTCTCTCTCTCTCTTACTCTATATTTGTTTTTTCTTTTTTTTCTCAGCGCGCAAGTGCACACACAGGAGCTTTCATAGCGCAACAGCTATCGCGGCCAGAATTTCATATAATGGTTTAGGGTTCGAGCCCTGGATAGGATACCCGTCCCATAACCAGCCCAACTGTTCTTCATCTTCCCCTTGTGTGGCTGATCGATAAATGGAGGTTAAAGGAAAACGGGAATAACATGATTTTAAGACCCTTCCCTCGAAACACAGTACGAACACAGTCACAAAACACACGAAAGACACATACACACTCATGGATCATTACATGGAGACACATGCAGAGAAATGTATACGGACAGATACACTCACACTCTCACAGAAAACTTTAAGTAGGCTGACAAGTGGAACACAGACAAACGCTTCATTTTTGTCCCCGTCTGTTGCCAGCGCCTGCAACCCGCAAGCGCCTGATAAGGATAGAGTGTAGCACAGAACCACAGCCACGGTGCTGCACGTTTCTTCACAGTCAACTCTCACAGAAGATGAGGGTTGCTGTGTCTTGCCAATACATGCTTTGCTCCTTTAGTTTCTCTTCTTGGTAATAAGTAATCTGGTGTTTCAATATCTCCTCAATAGATGGTGCTGGTGTGTTGTTTTTGTCTTCAAACTGCTGTTATGAGGATGGTTTTATATGGGCGAAAGATTGATTTCATGACATGGTGTTAGATGGTGGTGATGTCTGGATTTCCTTTTACTGATAACTGGAGTGATCTTATCTTTGCAAAGGGATTTTGAGATATAGATTCTTATGGGTTAACTGCCTTTAATGGTGGCAGTGAAGATGTGAGTTATC
>NC_092256.1:14426888-14439388 GCF_036320965.1 Panulirus ornatus | reverse complement strand
CATACACACACATGCAAGAAAAACACTATGCACTGGAGACAACATGGGTCCAGGTAAAGGAGATTATGTCGCACCAAATCTCTCAGACGTCTGTGTTAGAGTGAACTCCATTTTGAGACGAAAGAGATGGACGGGTGGATTGTATCTATCTGGGCTGCTAGAAAGTACAAGACAATGTATTCCATAGGAAGTTAGTAAAGGAAGTTAGTAAAGAAGCTGGTTCTCCATATAGGTATAATGGCAATGACCTACTTCGATAGACAAAGAATTACGTTGGTGGAAAAAAAGGACGCATAACATAGGAGCCTTTTCAAAACGAGATTACAGGCGGTGTGCCTCAAGGTTCATCCTTGGCGCCATTGTTCTTCTTGGCCCATGTAAATGACTTGTCAGAAGGATTGAATTCATACCTGAATACGTTTGCTGATGATGCCAAAGTGATGGGGCAAGTAAAGAGAATGAAGGATTACATCATCTTACAAGGGGACCGAGAGAAATTCCTTAGTTGTTCTGATGCTTCGTTATTGAAATTCAAGCAGAGTAAGAAGAGCCAAGGGGTCTGTCAACTGGTCAGAGTTCTATGCAGAGGAGCCCAAGGGTTCGTCTTCCCACCAGGGGTTCTTGGAGTGTGTGTTCGTCTTTGGAAGTGGGGCCCATTTGTTCGTATTCTTAACGAGATTATTTAATTGTATCTAGAACTTAGTCGTTCTTTTGTTGAGCAAGGTTCTTGGATGTCTGGAAAACTTCATGCTTTCGAAGCAGAATTCGACACTCGTTGGTGAGCAGACCTTTTTGAGTTGAAACTCATCCTAGCATTCTGATTCTTCGCTTTTCTTGTTACCCAGACCTACGCTTACGTATGGTATGTTCTTGTTCTTCTTATCATGCATATATAAGATATCTGCTGTTGCCTATCTTTTTACGTCAGAACCAATGTATAATTTCACTGGAAAATCTTATCTCTAGAGCAGTTGCTTTTGCAGGGTCTTTTTTCTCGCCCTGCTTGCATATTCATGTCGCTTTCTTCTCCTGATGGTCGTCGCTCGTGTTCCCGGACAGGTCTTTTCTCCTCCACAGAGGAAGATTTAATCCTCGCCTCTGAGTTTCGTATCTCCCCGGCACCATGGGTGAAGAAGGCATCATGAAGGTTCAGTAAACTTTCATTATTGCTACACTGCCGTCGGTGTTGTGAGAGGAGGGAGGGATGCTGTCTCTCATAATAACCTCCAGGGAGAGAGAGAGAGAGAGAGAGAGAGAGAGAGAGAGAGAGAGAGAGAGAGAGAGAGAGAGAGAGACGCGGGGGAGGCGGGAGGCGGGAGGCGGAGGGAGAAGGAAGAGCGGGAGGGAGTTTCTCTTAAATTACAGAGAGACAGGGGGTGTGCTGAGGTGGACGGGAGAAGCGAGGGATAAGTGAGATGAGATGCGAGAGGAAATAAAAAGGGAAATAATGACAGATGGGAAAGAGTATTTCACTTAAATCTAAGGGTATCCTTAAGGAATTAATGAGCGTATATAATGAGCACAACAATTCTGAAGCTACTGCGATGACGGAATTTTTAATCATTAATGCCACAAATATCTGAGAAAATATTGAGAGATAATCAGCAAAAAAAAAAAAAATCTAAAAATTACACGTTGCTGTTTTACAGTTTCGTGGCATTTTCACAAATTAAAATTATCTTTATTTCTTAATTTCATGATATTTAACTTTTTATGAAATATGTGTTAATGATGGACAGTATTTCTAGATTTCATGACAGATATGTTAGCCCTCTGAATACAACCCTTAAGCACGATAGTACGACTCCTGAGTACGACGGTACGACCTTTATGGAAAATGGCCTTTGACCTGAACTGTCATACTTCAGAGATTATCTTTTTTGTATCAATTAATAGCGACATGAGATTACTCTCATACTCCCTTGAGCAAGACCGTGTGACCCTTGAGCACTAAGCGGCGGCTTTTAAATACGAGGGTACAACCCTTGGATTAAGTCAAGGGTCAGGACATAATAGTTAAGGTTCAAGCGTCCTACCGTTTTTTGCTGAAGGGTCGTATCGTCCGCGCTTAAATGTCGTAACGTCGTGCTCAAAACGGTCGTAGAGTCGTGTTCAATTTCAGCGACGCTTATGCTAACAGCGCCCCACCGCCGTCCAATTCTTACCAAAAAGTTTCGAACCCGGAAATCGTGTTGCAGGGATGGTAGCAGGTGCGTCTCTCTCTCTCTCTCTCTCTCTCTCTCTCTCTCTCTCTCTCTCTCTCTCTCTCTCTCTCTCTCTCTCTCCAATATTCTGAGAGGCAATACCTCCTTTCGGGATAAGTTACCGAAACAAAGTTCAACTGCTGTATACCTTCCTCTGGAACGATATATATATATATATATATATATATATATATATATATATATAATCCAAAACCTACCCCGTCTCTCATGTGTTTGACTTCGTAAAGTGAAACCGGTAGACGAATGTACACCGTCTGTGGGGTCAGCAAGCACATCAAATAGTGACTGTAAATACTACGATGCCTGTGTACATACGACGTCGTTATTGTACTGATGTGTAAACGATATTTCGCAATTGGGTTAAAACGGTCAAAAGAGAGAGGCAAGATGGTGCATGGTATGGCATGGGTCTTGTGGTGAATACGAAGGGTTTATCACCAAGAATTTACATCGGAGACTAACGTCTATCTATCATCCTGAGAGATCGTAAACTTATGCAAGACACAATCTATCGTCCTGGATTATACAACTCTCCTCAATCTGACGTAATCAGTTCTAACCCACTACTGTTAATGCAGTTCCCCTTTCCTCCGTTAAGCCCGGATCTTCCAGCAAAGAAATAACATTGGTAGACATTTGCCTTGAGGCAGGAAATCGACCACTCAGTAAAACGTTCTAGTCGGTGTCTGAATGATGGACGTGGCGGAATTACTCGACCAATTCTTTAATGTGGAGTCATTTGTAGAGTTAAGTGGGAGGTGTCCCCCGGTGTGTGTCTCCTGGGGTCAGGATGGGAGGAGGTGGTGGTGGTGGAGGCAGAAGATGGAGTAGACAAGGGTTCGAGACCTCCCTTCCTACCGTTGCCAACACAGTTACAAGGAAAAGGATAAAAGGCTATTTAGTCTTCCAAGAAGTGTTTGGAAGAGTGTAAGGGTTGTTTAGTGATTATATTTACTCTTAGGACTTGTCAAAAGGCTCCTACAGCCCAAAGATGCGCTACTTTCGGTAATAGGGATGTGGAGATTCCTTTGGAGTGATACAAAGCTGTGCTCCGAATGATTAAGTCACCCCAAAGGTGAATTTTTCACTCGCGATGGAAGACACACACACACACACACACACACACACGTGTTTATATATATATATATATATATATATATATATATATATATATATATATATATATATATATATATATGTATATATTAGCTTTCCCGAAACTATTTTATACAGGAATCTGTCTTGATTTCCCTGGTGACTTGCCGGAAATCCGACAGATCTTCAGGATATTAAAAGATGATGAACGAGAGAGTGGTTCAAACCCTAAATGACTCCTATAATGAATGCAGCCTGGAATATTCATCTCTTGTCCCTCGCACGTTCATCTCTGTCGTGTGTTGTGTGTGACTACCCGGAACCACGAGAGAGAGAGAGAGAGAGAGAGAGAGAGAGAGAGAGAGAGAGAGAGAGACCTATTCACAAAGCCATTCGACAGAAGAATTGCCTTCCCGTCCCTCTAGTATCATCATCCAGACTACTGAACAAAGTCTCTCTCTCTCTCTCTCTCTCTCTCTCTCTCTCTCTCTCTCTCTCTCTCTCTCTCTCTCTCTCGGAGAAATCATATACGCAGATATACTCTGGCATACTTAATACGCATTAGTACATGCGTATGGCCCCGTATTCTTGAAGTGACGCCAGGAAAGAGATGCACATCACATTGTAACACTTCACAATCGTAGTTCCTTCGCCCCCTATATGATTTTTAAGTCCTTGGTTTGAAAACCATCATGTTAATAAGAATCATAACCTTTCGGGTTATGTTTAGAAAATATAACTTTCCTCTATCCCAATTCGATATTTTTCAGAACTCTCCCTTAATTCGATATTTGTATTTTCTGAGCTCTACCTCATCTGCATATTTTTCAAAAGCTGTTCTTCTACCTCCCTGCTGGACTAATGGATTATTTAAGTCTATCTGCCGTGCCATCAGGAAGGGTCATTAGCGACTGTTCCTGCTGGAGCGGTGTCAATCAACAAGCCGAGAAATAAATGAATATAGTCTTGAATTAGAAATTACTGCAGGGGAAGGAAAAGCTCACGGGGTCAATTAAGTCTGACGCTGTTGGTAACTAGTGACCTTATACTATGGTGAGGTCAGGATCTATGATCTACGGGACGATGTGTTGTCCTTGATAGTGAGGAAGGTAACAGAATGAAATGCCATATAGCTCGCTCCTCTTTCCGTAAGATATATATAAGGAGGGAGAGAGAGAGAGAGAGAGAGAGAGAGAGAGAGAGGGGGGGGGGTAAGTATTTTATCGAGTATGATACAGTTCATTAAACTTCACGCGTGTTGACTATCTTATGAAATTACACGATGTTTCCATTTATATAATTGTTCGTTCTAATTATATATACATCCTGTGGTCTTCATTAAAATCTTCCAGAAATCGATAAAACAGATTCGCTTCCAACAAACAGCTCATACACTCTCAAAATGGTGAGTTAAACTGTTAAATTTGATCAAAGTTAAATAGTTTTTCCTCGTCTCTGCACCACAGGTTTTATCTGTCTAGTCGTTTTCGTGATATAGAAAAACGTTAAAAGTTTTGGCCCCAAAAGAGATCATAGAAGCCAGATATATGTTTCCCTAGCTGTAACACAGATGATAAATGTTAGGACATGGGACACACATCATCAGACTAGAAATATAACATCCTTTCACAGAGTATAGAATACGTTTTGTATTTAAACATTGGACGAATAATCAAGACAGAGTCGCCATTCATAGTTGATCTATATTAAAGATATAGTTTCCGAAAGAGGATAAAACTTGGTTAAACTTCTGTCTCATCGAAGTCCTTGATAAATGTACCTGATCATGCGTTACTGAATATTAAGCCTCAAACAAATCAAATCAATTCCAGAATGTATATAAAAGTTAAAGTTCAAAACCTTAAGAAGTGGATAAAAAAAAACCCAGGCAACTCACCCAAAAATCTAACAATAAGGAGAAATGCACATCTGAGGAGACGTGTTAGGTCTAACTGTGAATCCATATAACCATTAGAAGTTAAGATATGATCACGGATCGTGGCTCCATGATCATTCAGCGGTAGATAGGCAATAAATCTAACAACTCATACAGTTTTGATCCTGTATAATCCTGCGTGATCCTCTGGTAAGACATATCGGCCATTAAGAGGATCATAAATGACAGGAAAAATAGTCACATTAAGAGAAACCTTTGTTTTGTGATGAACCAACATTATTCATATACACAAAACATTAACGAGGGAGAATAGTCATGATCCAGAGGGAAGTGTGTCATGCACGAGAAGAATAGAGGCGTCATGCGTTGCTAATTATTTCAAGAGAGAGAGAGAGAGAGAGAGAGAGAGAGAGAGAGAGAGAGAGAGAGAGAGAGAGAGAGAGAGAGAGAGAGAGACGCTAGGCCGGTGTGTATGTTTCCCGCAGTTTCTCGTTCGTTGTTTGTCGAGTAATTTTGCTGTCGTGGTAAAAACACCGAAACCCAATTATGCCACCAAGATTAAACGTCGCGTTTAGCAAACTGGTCATTTATTGGTGCCGGCCGCTACTGGTTTAAACTGGCTTAATTCCGTGCTGTTTTGTCTTGTATATATATATATATATATATATATATATATATATATATATATATATATATATATATATATATATATAAGAGAGGAGCCGCTGTGGCAACAACAGCTGTGATACGGGGGGTACGAACGCGTGTCATTTTTATGGTTCAGTAGGGCAGGGTGTTGGATTTCAGTCAGTCACACACAACATGGGTCTCTCTCTCTCTCTCTCTCTCTCTCTCTCCTAAATCTAGTGGTTCGACATTTGTCCATTGAATTTCTTCCTGTGCTTTCCTTTATCTGCTTTGTAATATAAAATCAGAACCTCCTGTATCCAAGGAGCTCTTCTTCTTGTTGGACACTCTTCGGAAACCCTGGCAGAGTCATGTACTGCCTACCCACTAGGCTAGTCACACAGGAACAGCTTCTGCATCCCTCCATAGGTTAAAACAATTATGCTGAACCTCCAGGAGAAAATAGAAATTATCCCCTGGGCAACTCCTTCAAACATGTAAGCCGACCTTCATTGACAGATAAGACTTCTGGCTATCTCTTACTCTATATGGAAGCTGATACGATGAGTCTTATCATTCTGACTTACTCATTTCAAATGATTTGTACTTACATTACATACAGAATCTTGTATGATTACAAAAATCTTACAGACGGCAACACACCTGCTAGGAGGCTTGAAGCTCTCCCGGGCATTGGGAAACTAAATTCAGGAGTCTACATTATAAACAATCACATCCCTGGATTTGCATCGGCAACAAAACATTACTTATATATGCAGTGGAATGCAATATGAATGCAAATACCTGAAGAAACGCACTGCACAAAAAAAAATTCTGCTACAATGTTGAATCTGTCATGCATAAAACATTTTTTAAGTAAACATTTTTTTAAAGGATTACATAAATGCATATTGAATACTGTATTTACAGTAAATACGGTAGTTGCTGCATGCAAGATACGATCAAAGTACAATATAAAGCAGTAGTTAATTGATAGTTAAAATACGATGCCTGATAATTGTCACAATGGTCAAAACTCTTCAGCACCATCACCATCTTTCATCAAGTGTTTGTCATTGTTTACTGGAAGCTAATGTAAAAAAAACAGATGTAAAACAATCGTCATCATAGCAGAACATTTGTTCCTTCCTGAGGATGAGTTATGTTCGTTGTTGCTTAGTAGTGAAGTATTCTGTTGTCGTGTAACTCAAGCGAGTGTTAGCCCGTTTTCTTCCGAGGTAGTGAACTATGGGTAGAAGACACCGTAGAGTTTTCGCGCCGCTGGTGAAATTGTCGTTTGAAAGTTCGCGATTATTAAACGTATATCATCTGTTTAAGGAAGGCTGGGGATCCCCTGGCTTAGAGAAAACAATGCATTCTTTAACTGCGTTTTGAAGCAAATTATAATATCAGAGAGTGCAAAGTTATACAATAGATTTTTTGATGAAACTATTTTCTGCGGCAGTAACCATGCATCGCTTAAGTATTACCATACTTTCTACACAAGTAACCATATACCGCTAAAGTATTACCGTATTCTAAGGTAATAACACACTGCTGAAGTATTTACGCTTTTTTTACATGGCAGTAACCACGAGCCTCTTATGTGATACTGAAATTACCAAGGTAAAATGAAGCCGAACATTCGTACGTATAATTCGTCTGTAATGTCCAGATACCCAAGGGAGAGGAAAGAGAGAACACAGTAAAAAAGTTGAAGTATGGGAGTAAAGATATCTAGAATGAACTTGATAAGAAATATAGACTATTCATGTTGTTAGTATAATAGCAACAAAAGTATATCTGAAAAGGAAATAGACAAGAGATATGAATATGAATTCCAGGTAATTGTGGAAAAGCAAACGAAAAATTAGCTGAGAACGACTAGTTACGTGCAGCCAACAATCAGACATGTCTGTTGAGGTGAAAAATACAATACGAAAAGATAGAATTTCGATCTACCTTCAGGTACGAAGGGGGTAAAGTACTGTACCCACCCACCAGTCTCAGCGTCGCACGTCTTCGCACCAGCCAATTACTTCATTACATTTGACGGGTCCCGCCTCAAACCCCCAGCCCAGCCTTTAATTGAAGTTTTGATTAAATTCTGATAGTGACATTTGTAACCAATATGGCGGCGGTGGTGCAGTGTTCGGGTCAGTGTAAGGGCGTGAAGACGACGCGCAGCCCTCTCCTGACGGAGGGACACAATAAGCAACGTAATGAGATATTGGGTCTCGACAATTAATGCCTTCTCATTTTTCCTTGCCCCTCCGTCTTTGCCATCTTTACGACCTGTTTGTGATCATGTGGTGTTCCCTCTCGTTACAATGGGTTACGGGATTATGAACCATCACTTTAAAGTCCTCAATCCATCCTGTAGTAAACCACGTTATATCTCTGCATCAATAACTTGGTTCCATATCCCATCACTATCTTTCTTTTCTCCGCCCTTGCGTCTGTGGTAGGTGTGTAGAGTGTCCTTCCACAATGCCAAGGGAGATGTAAGGGCGACCGAAATTCCAACACAGGTATTATCTTTCTTCGTCCGTAGGCCTATGTCGGTCGTTCTCTTGATGTATCACGAAATGGAATCCAATTTCTGCCCCTCGTTCCAACCATAGACACGTGCCGCTCAGCTTCCACGAAGAGGAATGGAGGGAAGACCTAAATTTACGTTGGCTTTTACACCAGGAAATACTTTTTGTTCCTTGATAACACAATGGAATGCAAATTTCCAAATGATTTGCTTTTCCTTTGTCGTATCTTCGTCTCCGAAAAAAATGTGGGGAAAAACTTTTGTCCTCTATTTCCTGTATATCAGATATAACGAGATTACACATCATACATCACTTATCTCATCTTCTGAGAGAGGAAGGGAAGAGATATACTTCGTCGTCAACCTTCGTCAGTTCACCAACAATAGACAACAAAGTCTAGCTTCATCCCCTCGACCAAGATATGAAGTTCATCTTTAGAAAATGAACAAAAAAGGAAGACTTACAGTATTTTTTTTCTGCTTCTGTACATTACATCGCTTCCTCTGTGCCCGCGACAGAGAAGCCAGAATATAGCCAATGGCCCTGCGCAGACTATAGCCAGTTACCTGGCATAGTCTCATTTTCTGCTCTTTGTAAAGTAGATGAAAATTACTTCTGTCCTCTTCTTCTTCTTCTTCTTCTTCTTCATTATTGTACACCGTCAGATCATTTCTGTAGGTGTTCCTAGATAAAAGGAGAGAGAGAGAGAGAGAGAGAGAGAGAGAGAGAGAGAGAGAGAGAGAGAGAGAGAGAGAGATGGAGGAACTTCACACAGGGGTCTTCTAGTTAGCGTGGATGGGATCATCTTCAAGCCACACTGGGTAGGCTTGCACATTCTCATTCCCGACGAGAGAGGCTCGTGTGTCTGCTCGAAGCTGTGGTGCGTGGAGGGAAGAAAATGGGGTCCGTTTATCATACTCCTCTTCCCAAAGGCGGGGAAAAAAATATGAATAAAAAAAAAGTAATATCATTTTGCATATCGTCAACGCCGATGAGTCTCCTCCTGTGCATCCCCTTCTCAACATAGAGGATTCCAGAGACTTCTCTGCAGCAGTCTGGACAGCATGAGCGAATAACACAGAGAGAAAGAGAATCTATTTCCCCCGAGTGTTAATAAACCAGTTGTAGGCCAAGACTATTACACTCAAAAGTGTTCGATCTCATATCGGGCTTGTTCTCACCCACTCTGACACGATCATATCTCAATGTCTCTCTCAGTTCGTAAGCTGATAGATAAAGCAGAGCATCCCATTACATCCAGGAGAGAGAGGGATATTGTATGCCAACATTTCCCTGGATGATTAAGTCGTAGGAGAATGGGAAAGTGAAATTCCCAGTCACTTTGAGAGGCTGTTGTATGCATCCATTCATTCTTCATGTATTCATAGCAGCCCTTGATTATTTGACTTGAAACAAATTCATTCATCTCATTCCGTAAAAAAAATTACAATTTTGTATATACGAAGGCTGTTTTCAGAACGCTAGCATGACCGCCCATCATCGTCAGTCAGTGTAAGAGTTTCAGAACAATATGAGTAAGAACAAGAGAGCAAGTCGCCTGCATATTTACATTTTCATTGTAAACACCCTCATGTGATTTTCACCATCTACAGACTATGGCAAATGGGGAGCTATAGGTCTCCTATGTGAAACAATACAGCTCCCCTATCCATTTTCTAAGTGGCACCTCCATACTAGACTTTTATACTATATGCTTAACACCGCATGATTTTTATCCTTTTTCCAAACGCTGTAACTAATGTTTCATTATACACCTCCTCCACTAGCACCAACGCCACCACCACACTCCCACTTCCTTCTTTCTTGGGCATTCGGATCTGAACCACAATTTTGACATTCAGCTTTGAGACTTATGGACATCGTAAATGGATATTTCCTTCCATGTAATATCCAATATCTAAAGCACTGATGCTGAAATGCGATCTAGCCTCCCAGCTGGTACTGAGACATACCAGTATGTGAAATCAAGTTCCCATTTAGAAAATGTGTTGACGCAGGGGAGAGTGAATGTTATTGCTGTGAGGGATTTTTCCTTGGATATTAAGCTCTCGATCCCGATATTGCCTCACGATGTTCTTAAGGGATTTGCTATGAATCTTGTCACTGATATTCGTGTCTGAAGTTTTATATTAATGAGATATAGATCGAGACTTAAATATCCAGATTCCTAAAGTATATATTTCCATGAAAGAGTCCTAGTGTTACCTAGAACCATTCTCTAAAGTCTGTGCTACTTTCAGTACCAAAAAAATTTAGATCCTTTTGGAGTGAGAGGTTATTAAGTCAAAACTGTAAAACCAATGATACAGCCTCGCCAGAAGAGTAATTCTTTACTTGCAGTGTTGTAACCTCTTGCAGAGAAGAGGTAGTAAAAGCTTTGCGGAAGATGAAAGCCGGCAAGGCAGCAGGTTTGGATGGTATTGCAGTGGAATTTATTTAAAAAGGGGGTGACTGTATTGTTGACGTTGTAAGTTATTGATTGTAGTGACTCCATGGTGGTTGCCTTCAACTATGAGGATTCCATTGCATTGTACAACAGCAGGGAAAGATGAGGATACCAAATGTACAAGAGATCATTTCCTGAGTTTCTGTAAATCATTGTAGGCAAGATTATTGCATAAAAGTGTACGATCATCAATTGGGAATTAGTGTGTCATCGAACTGTAGATCGAATGTGAAAGTGTTCTTTCAGTAGTATGTGATAAATACTAGAAAAGCATGGATTAATTAGGAGAGGAGGGAAGATTATGCCAAGTTTGATGATAAGTCTAGGAGTGGAAATGAATAGTTGGAGTCAAGTTGTAGAAGGCTGTTGTAAAGTATTCTATCGATTAAGTCATGTATTAAGGCAGAAGTTATTTGACTTAATAATTATTTCGCAGTCGTAAAGAATCCAGTTTTAATTTGTTTATACGAAGGGTTTTTCAGACGTACCACATATAGTTGAAATAGGGCAAGAGTGTAAGGTTAGAACTAATGAGTATGATAAGTCAGAGACAAGCGCTGGTTTTACATTCATTGTAAACACCCTCATTATTTTACAATGTGGATATGAAAGGGAGTATGGATAAGCAAGTTATTGTAACAAGGTAGGGTCCAATCATTTGAAGGTGATCTTACTAGACTTATAAAGTTAACAGCTTTATGATTTGATGACTTTTCCAAGCTGGAAACAAGTTTCAATGGATCACCTCTCGGTAGGCCAAAATTGGCCTTCCATACATTGTGAATGCTAGAACATTATCCGAAAGAAAAAGCTAATTTTGAGGAATAGTTCCACAATTGTTGGAATGCGTAAATGGAGTTGGCTCCATGAAGTGTCCAAATCTAAAGATGTGCTGAAATGCGATGTTAGACACCAGTGTGTATGAGGACTCCAGTATGTGAAATCAAGTAGCCTAAGAAATGTGTATAACCAAGGGGGATGAAGAGAGAAATGGTTTTGAGTGTTGGGATTGTAGAACTGGATAGAAAGTTTGACCCGATATATGTCACGAGTTCGAAGGGATTTAGCTGATGAATGTGCCAAATTGGATGGTCGATGTCTGAAAGATTTTGTTTGATCGGAGTAGACGAGCAGAATATCAAGAGTCTAAAGTAATATATTGCAATAGATTCCTGTATTTACAGGTAACATTCAAAGGCTGTGCATAACATTTCAAGTCCAAAAAAATTACATGAATTTGGAGTGTATCTGTGTGAGTGAGTAATTTTAGTAACTGTAAGCCATGATCAGCCTCGCTCCTTGCAGAAATCCTCCAACGCGGTAGTACACCCAGAAGTAGAGCCATGAACAACCTCATCACATAAAAAAAAATATATATATATATATATATATATATATATATATATATATATATATATATATATATATATATATATATAATGTAACTAATGGAAGCCACCAGATGATCAGTCAACCCAGGGGACCCAAGGGATGGACCCAACGTCTGGGCTAATTTGTCCTGAGGTTACGTGTGCAGTCGTCTGAAGCGGTAGTCTAGAAATGTTGCAACACATATGATGTATACATACACATACACAGTCACTTTTCTGCTTATACATACATATATATATATATATATATATATATAT
>NC_092256.1:14389388-14424388 GCF_036320965.1 Panulirus ornatus | reverse complement strand
GGAAACAAGATAGACGGACATAAATAGATCCAGGTCATAAACAATCAGGTTCTGTCATTTAAAAAGCTACTGATAAGAGACTGGTAGATAACCCCCTTCAACATTTTTTTAAATGAAAATCTTACATTAGCCAGAGCGCGTTATCATCATCTCTCTGTTCGAGCTATTAGGGAAAAGTGGTGATCCACAGTATAATCAAAATTTAGAATCACAACGTCTTATGAAATTACATAGTGAAAAAAATGTATTTCGCCATTCTAATTCAAGATCCGGTGTATGATCTCTACTCTCTCATTCTCAGAGTGTAATGGCTATATTGTAGTCACATCAACCATTTCTAAAATCCACGAAAATAAATTAAAAATAATTGTAAATAGAATTTTTCATTATCATTATCGAGTGATTCTGTCGTTAAGTGAATGTTAAGTGATGTAACATCAGTCGGCACTGAAAAAAAAAATCATATGAAAATGGGAAACATTTCTGTAAGTTAAGGTGGCGTAAAATTATGATGATTTAAATCGGTCTTTTGAAATAGTGTTTTCATGAAGCTGTCAAGCCTTTGGCCAAGTGGATAGAAAGAGATCCATCCCATTCACACAAAAATAGAAACATCAGCAAGATGGGGATTAGGTAAATCAGTTTCTCAAGGGGGATTTTACATCTCGTGATCAGCTAATCCTCAGGGACTGAACAACCGATAATCCATTTTCTCTGGGAGACGCTAAAGGCTGACGATTCGCCAATCAGTGAAGGTTCTTAAGGATATATTGTGCGCGCTGACTGGTAGCGTCGTGGACATTTTCCAACCTTGCCCACTGTAAGGGAGAGAGAGAGAGAGAGAGAGAGAGAGAGAGAGAGAGAGAGAGAGAGAGAGAGAGAGCAGTTGCTCAACCCATGATATCCCCGACCTTCTCTCTCTCTCTCTCTCTCTCTCTCTCTCTCTCTCTCTCTCTCTCTCTCTCTCTCTCTATGCATAACAATGTTAACAAGATCATTGCTCAGCCTACCAGACGTCACATTAGAATTAAATTAACGTCATCCGGATATTAAACCTACTCTACCCTTGTCCCGTCCCCCTTTGCACAGCTCTCCTAATCACTTCTCTGTACATCAATCTCAGTATGTATTTCTTTCTTCTTTACTGAGCAAGTTCTCTCTCTCTCTCTCTCTCTCTCTCTCTCTCTCTCTCTCTCTCTCTCTCTCTCTCTCTCTCTGTATACGTGGTTTAAATAGTGCATTGGTGAGGCCTCGCCTCGAATATGCATTGCACCTTTGGTCTCCACACAACTAAAAGGGCGGAAGCAAGACTAACAGGGTGGAAAGAAATGCTGCCAATTAAGACCGGGATTGCGAACCCATGTACACCAGAAAAAAAACGAAGACAGGTGAGGTCGTTTTCTCTTAAAAATGAAGATTAACAACACGATCTCTTACGAGCTTTAAGGTATCAAAGAGAATTAAAAAAAGATCAGTCACGAAGATATGGTTTCAGCTTCAACAGCACCAGGTAAACGAAATAGCTGATCGAAAATCCACGAGAAAACAATTCACAGTGGAAATGGGAAAGAATTCTCCTCCCGCTCTCAAGAGGTGTGTTACTGCTTCCCGATGCCTGTGATACTCTGGACACTTTACTAAGTGGATCGTACCAGAGACTGGAGTAAAGACGAGCCGTCCATCAGGGCGATTCTGCACGCGACGACGACTCATCAACTTTCTATAACAACTCTCAACCACGTCACACTTTACAAGACGTCCTTCACTCTCTCCCTTCCCACTTTCCTTCCCACTCTCCTGTGCCAACAACAATACCCCGTCCCATTCCTCCAACCCTGTCCTCTACCATTCCTCACTAGCAGCCTGTTCCCAGTCCTTCCAACAAAACTTACCACCTCCCATTCCTATGACACTACATTCTCCCACTCCTACAACACTACTTCTTCCCTTTTCTACAACACTATCTCTTCTCATTCCTACAATACTACCTCTTCCCATTCCTAAAACACTACGTTCTCCCATTCCTGAAACACTATCCCATTCCTCCAACAGTATCCTTTTCCAAATCCTCCAAAACCGACAATTTCTCCAACACTACAGTCTTCCATGTCCCACCTTCACCACAACTCTCACCAACAACCATTACGTCCTTCACTACTACAACCCCATTGCCTCTTACTCCTTCACCGATATATGGACTCTCTCTCTCTCTCTCTCTCTCTCTCTCTCTCTCTCTCTCTCTCTCTCTCTCTCTCTCTCTCTCTCTCTTCTCTCTCTCCCACCTCCTTCCCCCTCCTCCTCTCGCGACCTCCACAAGCACCTAAGAGAACTGTCTGGCCACTTTATCACCGAGCTGTTCGGCTCCTGGCCAGTTTACCCCTTGCAGTCCTAAACTTAAGAAACGTCGCCATAATCTCCAACTTCGCCCTGCTCCTCACTTAACCTGGGCTCGGCTAAAGGTTCTCTCTGTCAAAGTTGTAACGTACATTTCCTTCTTGCCTTTTCTCCTGTCTGAGAATTAGCAGAGATTACTGTGTGTGTGTGTGTGTGTGTGTGTGTGTGTGTGTGTGTGTGTGTGTGTGTGTGTGTGTAAATATCCTCACAGTTGACAACCGAGTGTAAAGAGAAGAAATGGTAAAAGCATTGAGCACTCAACAATGTCTTTCCCTGAGTGTATCCCAGAGAACGGTGGATCTTTGCCAGTGACAACACTGCTGGCCTGACACTGACCACATTGCTGGCCTGACACTGACCACATTGCTGGCCTGACACTGATCACATTGCTGGCCTGACACTGATCTGACACTGCTGGCCTGACACTGATCTGACACTGCTGGCCTGACACTGACCTGATACTGTTTATGTTTATCTATTGAAAGCTATGATTAGATAGTTTTTTCCCATTCATATTTCCCGGCAAACTTTCCACGGCAGTACACTCTCTCCATACCACAGGGTTCTCTGCTTCTTGGGTTTTGAGCTAGAGGGGCTGTTGGGTGGTATAGAGCTTAATTTTTGCTTCATGAAGTTTTCAATATAGGAGTGTATTGTGCTATTACTGTCAGTGTGTGTGTGTGTGTGTGTGTGTGTGTGTGTGTGTGTTATTATGTCGTTCATCAGTATAAATGTTTAAGTTAGCTGTTAACGCACAACCGAGTAATCACGAATTTTATTAGTGTCCCCTCTATCCTCTCCGTGATTAATTAGCTACTCCGCCTAACGACCTTGCTACAAAGGGGAAAGGCCTAATTAATCTTTTAATCACTCACCCTAACAGAAGATGGCCTCTCCTCTCGGGCAGCTTAGCTGGCATTGGCAACATAAACATACGGAAAAGTCATATACCATTTCATGGAGCGGATAATCAAAAAGAAAATTAATTCGAAAATTGATACAAACTGATGGTTTAAAAATCTTCAATAATATTTTCTATTCATATATTCGCACAGATTATAAGAAAAGGAAAGGCACCATCCATTTGCAATCAGTGACAGCCATATTTGTCCGACTACATCACAATAATGTATTTGAAAGTATATCGTAAGATACGAGATGAATTTCCAAACAAAAAATGATCAATCAAACTTCAACTGCAATTCCAAATAAACTCATCTAATATTCACGACATCTAAAAGAATTAGGTAATCTACAATAACAAAATAGAATATCTGTCCCTCTGATCATCTCTTAAAATCATCTTAGACAGAAAAATCAATAAATGAATTGTTAGGACTGTGAAAATTTTACAAAAAGAAAAAAAAAAAAGGGATTTTAAAATTTTTGGATGAATTTCAGGAGAACAACAACAGCTCCCTTGATCAACATCTACTGAAAGTAAAGCATGAGGCTTTGGTGGAGGGAGCGGAACCATTAATTTCAAAGGAGCTATCAAAGCCCACCTGACTAAGATTGATTATTGTGCAGTAAATTCAGGAGAACTTCTGATTCTCACATCTGGAGGCCAACGTTTTTAAAAACCCAAGTTGTTAATGCTATTTTGAACACACAGTTCACCGTTTTCTAAGCAAAAGGCGTCAAAGACTTTTTTTTATATATTTCTCTTACTGAATCGAACTTCGACATTGATATGGTAATTCTAATGAAATCCTTTTTTTTGATGACCATGAAAGGAATCTTACTGATGAATTATATTTAGTACTGAAACATTAATCTATTCATAAGAATCTTTAACAAATTGATTTTGTTACTTACAGCTTAGCTCAACACTACAAAGTAATTTTTCTTATGAACTAGATTTCACCACAGATAAAACAATTTTACTTAAAAATTCTATTCTATCACAAAAGGAATCTACACGGCCAAATTTGATTAGCAACGATAAAGTAATTTATACTGAAAAATCAAACCAGCGCCGATAAAGTAATTGTCACTGAAAAAAAATCACTTTTTTTTTTTCGGTCTGCTAAACTAGCTTTTACATAAGAATCATATTCTTGAACTGATAAAGTGATTTTCACTGAAAAATTAAACTTTAGGACTGATGAACTAATTCTCTTAATCTAGTTGATTTCGGGATTGATAAAGTAATTTCCTTCCTTGGCTGAAAATTAACACTAACGAAGTAATCTAATTAGTATGAATACACTGGGTGTGTTGGTTGGAATACAAACAATAATTTCACCCTTCACAACCCCATCTCTTTTCCTCTGTTACACCTTCCCATATGTTTCTCTCTCGTCTGTTACACCCTTCCCATCTGTATCCCCTCCCCTCTAGTCCCTCATATTTTTTGTGTATGTTTCCTCATTTTTCTATACATCCTTCCATCTGTTTCCCGTCCATGTCATGTTATCTCTCTCTCTCTCTCTCTCTCTCTCTCTCTCTCTCTCTCTCTCTCTCTCTCTCTCTCTCTCTGTT
The DNA here is from genome assembly GCF_036320965.1 of Panulirus ornatus. Taxonomy (NCBI): domain Eukaryota; kingdom Metazoa; phylum Arthropoda; class Malacostraca; order Decapoda; family Palinuridae; genus Panulirus; species Panulirus ornatus. The sequence continues at coordinate 14,419,510 of NC_092256.1, read as the reverse complement.
CCGACCCCCCTCCCCCCCTCTTCTAACCGAACCATCCATTTTCCCTCCCATTTGCCTCCCTTTCCTTCTCCATCCCTTCCACCCCCTCCCCCATTCCCTTCCATCACACCTCCCCTCACTTTCCCTCGGGGCATTGTTTGCCAAACGTCCAACATTCCTCAACTCCCCTTCATTCCCCTCTATCACTCTCCCCTTACTTGCTTCTGTCCCTCTCTGTTTCTTTGATTGGCTCATGTATTCCCCTAACACACTCCTCTCTCTCTCTCTCTCTCTCTCTCTCTCTCTCTCTCTCTCTCTCTCTCTCTCTCTCTCTCTCTCCTTCCGATGTTTCATCATTAGCTTTTCCCCTCCTACATATGTCGTCCATACTGGCCTTCATCTCCACTCGCCTCCTTTCCTACTAAAATATTCAACTTTGTTCATTTCTCCATTTCATTTCACCCCCCTACGAACAAAAATCCGTTAGATATTCTTTTCTGTTTTTTTTTCATTCGTCTGTCTATTACGTACGTTTTAGACAATTCCAAATTTCCTCATCTCTACCACATCAAGTTTTGTTTCGTTACTGTAACTTCGTGATAACTTATTCTGTTTGTTTTTTTTTCCTCCCATATTTTTCCTCCTCACGCAACGCGCATCGCCTTCAAAATCTCTCTCTCTCTCTCTCTCTCTCTCTCTCTCTCTCTCTCTCTCTCTCTCTCTCTCTCTCTCTCTCATGCCCTCCTGATGTGCACAAAAGGCAAGGAACATCTGCTGAAGCTTATGTTAATAGGCTATGGCTGGCTGGAAGCGTATTACCTCAAGTTGAATGTCTTCAACCACGCATCAAGACTAACTTTAGAATCTGTCTTGGTCCCTCCAACTCTAAGTTGATGTAGTCTTGCTTGCGATTCCCTTCCCACAGGATTTTGCGTCATTTGTAAACATATTCAGACAGGAGTTCACACCTTCAAGCAATTCACTTACGGAGATTAAGAAGAGTAGCGGTCCCAGAGCAGCGCCCTGCGGAACTCGACAGACTGCTGTTCTGGGACCATTAGTCGCTGGATCATCAAATATTCCTCGAGAATTGCAGACTTGCACCCTGCCAGTGCAACTCCCAAGTGGAACATAGTACCAAAGGTGAAAAAACAAAGGAAATCGTAAAAAAAAATGATGCATCTGAAAACAAGATGCAATTGACGATTTGTGTGAATTGTCAAAATAATCTAGGAAATAATCATCGCCGCTTATATTCAAACTCTGATGGTGTGTAAGGCAACGCTGGGATGAAGAAGGAATATTGAAGTCAAAGAGCAAAGGTCATGGAGAATGATATTTCGATGTAAGGCCATAGGAAATAAAAATGGCAAAATGATGACAAATTGTAATTAACGGCATATCGAACTGAAACTTCAAGTGTGAATACAAATCATCCCTCGATGAAGCTGAGAGGAAAGACAAATGCGACTGAGATACATTGAATAATCACAAAACTGAAAAGCCAAATTTTCGACGAACAATGTCGAAAAAAAAAGGCCTGACAAGATTCAAGTAGAAGAGACATAGACTAGATAAGTATGATAATAATTGTGATATCATTTGGTGGGGAAGGTGTCCTCTACGACAGAAAACTACGACAACACTCCAGCTGATGCAACGATAAAATGGAAGACGGAGGTCAGTCGGCAAGTCACTGCCAGAGAAAATTGTGCTTTAAAAAAAGTTCCAAAATATGTGTTGCGTGCGTCATGAGAAATGGTGAAAACTGAGAGAATTATAATGTTCGTTATTAAGGAAGTTGCTGTGGAATGCCACTTAGTTAGATTTAGGTGGGGAGTAAGTGGGAATGATATGAAAAGTGGTAAAAGTCGGCACGAAAAGTATGAAAAGTGCGGAAAGAAAAACAGAGAGAATGTTTTGCAGCTCTAAGAATACTACAAAGGAGAACCTCAGTAATTACGTTATGAGAAGGACATATTATAATAAGATTCAGTGACATTTATCTAAATTCCAGCTGTCATGAACTCTGATTAAGAATATCACTTATAGTCATCATTTTCTGCGCATATTTTGTGTAGTATTTGTTAGACGTATGTAATTTCTCGACTGATGATACAGAAGGTGTTGGCTGAAGTAGAGAGGCTCTCGCTATTCTATTCTCTACTTGCGACGAAGGAGGAGTACGATAACACACACACACACACATGTATGTGTATTTACTTATATTTAAAACGAAGCTAAGATATCGGTGTATTCAAAGCAACCACATGAAAATGTGACCCACATTAGTGATTCTAGTGCATATCCTGTACGTCTATAGGAAAAGGATTATCTTCAAATCTGACCATCTCTCTCTCTCTCTCTCTCTCTCTCTCTCTCTCTCTCTCTCTCTCTCTCTCTCTCTCTCTCTCCTCCGACCCCTGTTACTCAGTGATGTATTACTCCCACCTGCACCTGACACTCGCCAAGAGATTAATTTTCCAACATATACAATAGGAACTTGGAAGGTAGTGTGTGTGTGTGTGTGTGTGTGTGTGTGTGTGTGTGTGTGTTTTCTGGTAAACGACGTAGCACAGGAAAATATCTGCCGTAGTGAAGGCTATCCTGGAAGAGAGAAAGACAGACTATAGATGAAGAAATATTACCAATTACAGCTCGCAGACCTGATCCTTTGGGGAGGAATGTTGTGAGGAGATGGAAAAACGAGAGAAAGAGGAGAATTTCCAAACTTTCCTTTTCGAGGAAAGAAAGAATTATCATAACGGACAATCTTCGTGTTGCTGGACCCTTAAATCTTTGGGAAGCAGCAGCCGGGTGAAGGTCATAGGTACACCCTGTAGTTACGGAGACAATGCCTCTAAAACTGGGGGAGAAACGGCATCATCACGTTTGAGGGATAAGAACGATTGAAGACAGGTGATAGATGGGGAGCTGAAAAGGTGGGAGGCTTCCGATTCCATTCTGGCTGAGGGAGGCTTCTAGAAAGATTCATCCGAGATATGCCAACAATAATCCATACTGGAAAGCATAACCTTCCCGTAACTATGAAGAAATTTTCTCAAGAAAGATGACAACGCTCTACAACTATCCCAGCTACTGGAGAGTAGATTTGTGATGTTCATCATCTGGAGCTTCCAGGATATACAGGAGGATATGGTTATGCCAGGCATGTTTATCTTACTGAAGGGTCGAATGGCAGTGTGGAGAAATTCAGCAGTGGGAAACGAGTGAAATTTGAAAAGAGACAGAGGGAGAGAATTGAATCTCGGCACCACTGAATTTCACCTGGTTTTTGCTTCCTCACTCCGACATGCTGCACAGGTCCAGACTGAGAAAGATGATATGTTTAGCATATGTGAATAGAGCGGGTATCAGAGGGAGGAGGGATGAGATAGTGAATGCTCTGTGTAGAGTGGAATCATCGGCGTAAGAGTGAATAGGGCTAGAGGTCGATGAAAGAAGATCGTTGATAGAGAGAAGAAAGAGAGTAAGTGATAGGACAGGACCGTGAGGGACTCCAGCTTTGTTAGGATAAGGGGAAGAAATCATTTTATCAACACGTACAACAAGACATCGATCAGAGACGACTGACGAACGTAGAGTGAAAAAAATTGATCCAAAGAAAATAAAGTTAAGAAGCAAAGTCTTGTGCTGCTTCAACGCTACCAGCGATTTGGTCTACAACAAAAGATTCACTAAAATCCCTGAGATAGGAAGATCAGAGGTGAGTCACATAGGATAAAACTCCTCTAGTTGACCTTGTACAGCTAAAGCCGTATTGGTGATCTGCAAGAAACGGATTAGGATTCTAAGTGCTTTAGAAAGCGAGTTAAAGCTGTGTGTGTGTGTGTGTGTGTGTGTGTGTGTGTGTGTGCGATTTCGGAAATAAATAACCGTGTCCATAATATGCATCGTGATTATATGAGCGCATATACTCGATCAGTTGCGAAGAAGAGAAAATTGGCATGAAATTCTGGAGTGGTGGTTGATGCACAAGTTGAGGACGACTGACTGGCAGGAGAGGGTAGGCTTGACTGCAAGCATGAAGGAAAAATTACAATTTTATAGACTCGACTGTAAATTGGGATGATTCGCTCACTAGATTTCGTATATGAAAAGCTTTTGACGTTGTGAGTTTGCAAATATCTTAAAATTTGGCGAGTGTAATGTTCCATTGACGGTGGCGGTAAAGGGGAAAAAACTAGTCGAATATTTGTGCACGCAAAGATCTGAATGGAATGATGTGGTTCGTGAAAGAAGCTTTTTTAACTGTACCGCAATAGTGGTATTCTTGTCCGCAGTGTCTGGTCTCCAAAACTTACGCCAGCTTAGCAACACCAGTGTGTGTGTGTGTGTGTGTGTGTGTGTGTGTGTGTGTGTGTGTGTGTGTGTGTTGGGGGGGGGGTTAATGGTCCTATGCTTGTTCCATAGCGATACATCACAAAAAAAAAAAAGAAAGATCCCTCTCGAAACTTTGTAGTGAGGTTGATAGACGCGAGAGAATCATGCCATTGATTTTTGGAGGCTGATGCGTTCCTTTTGTTACGAAAAGTTTTGGAGTCTGTGGCTCTAAGACTCCTGGCGCCGCTGGTCGACACGGCTGAAGGAGGAATGTGATCTATGATGACTCGCAGACTCAAGCAATATTCAGATAACAGAGAGACTGATAACTGATAGAGAGAAAAGTTGATAAAAGTATAAAAAAAGAACGAACCAGGAAATACTTTTAAACTAGTTCAGATAGAAATGAGCTTAAAGAACTCCTTCCTTCGGTACGACAAAGCCCTTTAGTTCTCTTCCTTATATCATCCTTTGTTCTTATTGTCTTTCAGCTTTCTCAAGTCGAGTCTTCAAACACCTGAAGATATCAGATCAATCTCCCAATTTGAGTTTATCAAAACTCATTTTTAGATTTCTTGATTTTGATTATTTTTTTTTCTTTTTTTTACATTTTTCAACTGAGGCTTCGATCTGGTGCATATATTCTTACCCGTGCCGTTGTCGTCGACTGAAAGGAAAATGTGAAAAAAAAGAAAGAACGGTGGGTTGGTGGGGAATCAGAGAATAAACTAGGCTAACAGAAAGGCTGGTGTCGTGGAGTGGAGATATCTGCAGATGATGGAAGAACCTTTTCAAGAACTTATGGCGCGTGAAGAGAAGAGTGAGAGACGGTAATGCGCACTGCGAGACGGTGGGGGGAGAGAAAGGCGAGACAATCGGAAGAGGAGAGAGAGAGAGAGAGAGAGAGAGAGAGAGAGAGAGAGAGAGAGAGAGAGAGAGAGAGAGAGAGATAACCGGAGCAGATGGTGATGCATCGAAGTTGAAGCAGGTGATAACATGTTGGATAAAGCTGAACAAAGACTTTTAGTAATGCTAAGGATTTTTGATGGTCACACCAAAGAGTATAAAGTATGTAGCCTTTATAAACAAAAAGGAAGACCGAACGTCTGTTAGGGAGAAAAAAAATCAAGTAATAACAGTTTCATAGTATAATGCACTTGCTGAGAAAAGTGTTTGTTAAAAAGAAGGGAATAGTTACTTTATCATGAAAACGTAACACTATTGACCTGTTATAGTTATAGTTATAGTCTTAAAGGTAACCCCTGAATACACCCAATCCATAAAAAAGATAAAGGTGATGTAATGTATCAAAAGAGAAGTAGGGGTGAGAAACAGGCAGAGAGAGAGAGAGAGAGAGAGAGAGAGAGAGAGAGAGAGAGAGAGAGAGAGAGAGAGAGAGAGAGAGAGTTACATAGATACACAGAGGTGGGTCTGGCTTAAAGACAGACAGGGAGAGAACCTACCTACATACCTACATACAAAGGGCCATAATGACAGAGCGAACGCAAAGAAGAAAATCAATTTCACCAGAGCGTAAATTAGGAAAGAGGAAAGAAAAGCTATAGAGTGAATGAAAGTATGAGAGAGAACATAACTCGATAAAGCAGAAGAACTGAATCTCTTCCAGCCGTCAAAATTCTACAGTAAGCACAACTGAATCTATACTGGTAGCAGACAATCCTTGCCTGAATCAACTCGACTTACACAGTTAGGGGAGGCAACATAAAGGAGCTAGAGAAAAGAGAACGAAAGTGAACAGGAGAGGGAACGAGAGGTTAAAGAGGAGCGGAGTATTGTCACTAAGACACCCGTCTGAAGCCAACATGCACAACCAGCTAACATCGAAGATGCTCTCGACATCTCAAGACTTCGAAGTGGACAAAGAATCAACGTCTTGAGACTTTGAAGTGTACAAAGAATCTCCCGACATCTCGAGACTTCGAAGTGTACAAAGAATCTCTCGACGCATCAAGACTTCGATGAGTACAAAGAATCTTTCGAGATCTTGAGACTTCGAAGAGTACAAAGAATCTCTCGACATGGCCACAGCGATGACTCAGCCAGAGAAACTTATACACTGTGTGGCGCTCGAAATTTCTGGCGCTTGACAATATTCTATCCAATCAAGAAGTGCAGCTCCACTAACTTTTTAGAATTGGATCTCTGGGGAATATTGATATAATCTACCAATTTACATGGTTGGCAGGCAGATTTGGGGGAGGTAATTTTCCGTGGATTTTCCCAGATTTTGCTCATGTCCGATTCACTTCAATCAGGACCTGCAACTTTACTATTTTTTTTTATTGATTCTGACGAGGGATCGAACGTCATGATCTGTTCGTATGATCTGCAACAGTGTTCCTGAGATGTGAGGCATTACGTTGTCCTTGTGATCCTCATTTTCATCTCTCTCTCTCTCTCTCTCTCTCTCTCTCTCTCTCTCTCTCTCTCTCTCTCTCTCCCTTTCTTGCTCTCCTTTAGAAGAGATTTATCATAGCCTATAATTCATCTCTCGCGCGTCCTCTTATTTGTCTTATTCAACTCATCCTTCTTCATAGATTTACTCTCGTCTTTTCCACCTTGTTCATCTCCCTCTTCCTCTAGTGTCCCTCCCTTCTATATATATACGAATGACGATTTTGTGTTGAATAAACCTCCTATGCGTTTGATAACTGAACACCTCACCCATCCCATCCATAAGCAGATTGAACACCTATAGTGACATCACAGAACCCTGCCGGAGACCCAGCTTCACACAGAATCGTTCACCCTCCTCTCTACCTACTCGGGACTTAAACATGCAGGAGTGTGTGAGGCGTGTATGAGACAAAGTGAATTAGAGCGATGTGGTATACATTGGGCGACGTGCTGCCACTGGGCTGAGCCAGGACATACGAGAAATATAGAAATACATTTCTGACTTCAAGACAAATAATCAAACAGACAAATGGACAGCTGCGCCCACTGCTGAAACCAAATGTTCCTAATATGAAAATCTTTCATATGGCCATTACAATAGTCTCTTATTTGACTGCTGGGTGCGCTACGGTAGATGAAGATATATTCTGAACCATTTCAAGGAAGAAAAGTCCACGAAGGCCTCGCACTGAGTGCAGCCATACAGCCTCGAGAATCGTATAGCGTTATATTGTTCGTAATATATCAAGTATCACAACATCTTGGGCCAATGCCCCAATAGCCAATAATCCATTTAAGTAAATTCCTTACAGAAACTAGGCGAGCCAGTGCCAATACTGTTTACTATGGCGAATTTCTCATATACGTCAATAATCATAGGCCTCTTATAGCGGTAAAAGTCTTATATGCAGAAGATCTGCGTAGCTGCGAGATTCTTATTGCTGGAACATGTATGTAATATCCGAATTCGTCCAGCCGTACTATTGGGGTATCGCTGCTACGAATGTATTCGTTGAAGTGAACGATTTGTATAACAAATTCAGGAACGAATGCAGAAATTTATGTGTGCGTTTGTGTGTGTGTGTATATATATATATATATATATATATATATATATATATATATATATATATATATATATATATATATATATGATATATATATAGTGTGTGTGTGTGTGTGTGTGTGTGTGTGTGTGTGTGTGTGTTTCTGATTTCCTTTGTGTTTTATTGTATTCCTCTCATCATTGGCATCATCATCATCATCATCACTATAATCATCATCACTATCAATACCTTCCTCATCGTCACCACTGTTATCATCGCTATCACTATCACATCTTCACTATCACCGTTATAGTCATCATCACTATCATCATCATTGTCATCACCGTCACTATCATCATTATCTTCATTACCACCACCACCACAAACACCAACAGTATACTCACTGGCGCCACCAACAGCAGCATCGCCACCAATCACCACCAGCATCACCATCACCACCAACAGCATCACCACAACCACCATCATCATCATTACCATCAGTGATACCCACCACCATCACCTCTAGTATCACCACCACCACAATCTTCATCACTAACACCACCACTATCACCACCACTACCACCTCCTCCATTACCACCAACACCGCCACCTCCATTACTTTTACCAACACTATCATCACCAACATGACCCCTTTCACCACCAAAGAACCAAATTAAAACAGGAAGAAAACTGAGGGGGCTGAACTTTTAAAGGGGTCACTGAATAGATAAGATTAAAGAAACAAGATTAAGATTAACGAGATGACCTGGCTTAATGGGAGGTCACAGTTTATAAGGGATTAAGGAAATCCAAGTAAATCTGTTAGGAGGATCTTCCTTAATAGGACTCCTTGCCTGGGTTCAAGGAAGTAAAGGAGAAGGAATGTATGTAATAAGCTGGATAAGGAAAATTGATAAGAGACAGCTGTATAACAACACTGGAGAAGAATGAAAGTATTTACCTGATGTAAAAACTAAACATATAAGAGAGGCATAAGTTACTACAACTAAATTCACGAGGTTGGTGCTCGTCCGAAGGTCTATGATAGTGTCTAATTCATGGGTTGACATCGTCTCCGCTAGGTGGTCAGCACAGCTGGATTGTACCTTCCCTACATTTCATTTTCTGACTATCAAATTCTTACAAACGTAGAGCTTTCCTAACCTTCCAGATTTCTCCCCCGAGACGAGTAGTGTCATCTTAGACTAACAACAGTGACAACATTATTGTTATCGATATGAAAGAACATGGAATAAGGGGGAGACGAAATGCCATGGAAGAAGCTACTGAGAGCCTGGGTGAGGGAATATTGTCAACGAAGAACACTTACCATAAAAAGAATCATAACACTCTCAAATTTCAATTTTTTTTTGGCACCCGTTCTAATATTTTGTATAAAAAAATCATTGATATCATGGATTGGTCAATGACCCTCAGCTGAATTAGGAATAGGCTGTGTAACAATCTATATAAGTGAGATTCATACATGCAATGAACTGAATCAAGAGATTATACTTAGATGAAGGTAAACAAACATGTAGGTATATTTTCAAAAGATCGGGTGAAATGATAGAGAAAAAAGATATTCTACTTCCTGGCCTTTTCTGTTCCACATTGTTACTCTCTCTCTCTCTCTCTCTCTCTCTCTCTCTCTCTCTCTCTCTCTCTCTCTCACACACACACACACACACGCACACACACACAGGCTGTCGAGTACAGGAGAGCAGGCTTCGTTGATCATGTTTCTGCGCTTGAGTCGAATCCCTTAAATTTGTCCGGATCCAATTGGGTGGATAATTTGTTATCCGGATTACCAATATCTTTTTTTTTTCCACTCCCTTATTCCGTCAGTCTAATGAGGGTTTGATATTCTTATATTACGTTGAGGCCGGATGATCATCTAAAGATATTCGTTTCCAACTAAGTAACTAATTGCATCAGTTTATCGAACGTTATTGAATATTTATCTATTGAACTAATAAATGACACATATCAAAGTCAATTTCTCAAACACGACGTAGGATGACCCTTGAGCACGACGATACGACCCTTGAGCGCGACGGTACGACCCTTGAGCGTGACGGTACGACCCTTCAGCACGATGGTGCGACCCTTGAGCGTGACGGCAACGATCCTGGTGCAATTCAATTATGACGACCTGACCGTTGACCTGTCCCTAGATGGCAGGTTAAAGGTCACGCCGTCATACCTGAGGTTCGTCCCGTCGTACTCAAGGGGTTAATTATCTCATTATCTACCAATTTCCTTATTTCCATTTTCTTCCGATAGATTCAATCACCATCTTTTTTTCCCCCCTTCCCTGTCATAACAGTAAATCAAGTCTCGCAAAACAGGCACTTGATTCATACACAAACCGCCTCAAGGACAGGTGAGAAATCATCATCAGCGAATCATCATCAATTGCTAGAAATTCCATGATCATCCAAACACAAGATAAGCTTGAAAATTCCTGGACAAAAACTCTAGTCATCCTAAGCTTCACAGCTGGCATCAACAGTTCTCATCCCTAGATTAAGAGTAATCCATTGATTCGCTAAGCTTTACTACCGCTGTCCACTAATCGCTTTTTTTTTCTTCTTTTGACCACAATCTAGTCATTTTTACGATCTCTCCTTAATGTCCCGTGTTTGTAAAGGGTGACAGAGACATGGGGATGAACAGAAGACAGGGATAGAGCTATACAGAGTTACATAGATACACAGACAACACAAACCCCCACTTCAAACGAGGAGGTCTGAAAAGGAAAAGGAAGTTCCCTTAAAAGCAGTGGGCGGAAGAGATGCGAGAGAGATGGGAAACGTCCTTGTGGAAGAGGGACAAGACGTCCAAACAGGTAATGGGCAAACTTAACCAAGAAATCCTTTGCACCATCACAGGGTCTTCTTGCTGGTGTATGAATGTATCATAATGTGGTGCTGCCTCCTTTTCTTTACTTATTATCTCTTATTTACTTTTACCCTCCTCCTGGCCATTTTATGTTTTACCCTTTATCATCCTTTTGTCTTCATTTCTTTTGGGTTTTGTCGTCGTTTCTTGTTTACCACTTTTCTTTTACGGCAGTTTTGATTGGTATTGCTCCTTTCATCGCTGTTTCTAAACTATTCTTCAGTGTCCTCTCTCTCTCTCTCTCTCTCTCTCTCTCTCTCTCTCTCTCTCTCTCTCTCTCTCTGTCTGATGCCTGATATTACCTCGTCTCTTTCCTTTAACGGCCTCTGTATATTACGTTGTCTAGGAATAAATTTACGCCATCTGAGAGGACCAGCACTCACTACCCCAACCTTCCATCCGCCGTCTCTACTCCTCCTCCTCCTCTTCTCCCTACCACGCCACCATCAGGAGCTGGGTCTTCGGATGGCTGCCGTAACACTCTATCACCACTAACAGTCTGCTTACAGCCTAGACCAAGGGTTCACGATGTATATAGGAGAGGAGGAGGAGGAGTAGGAGAGTGAAAACTATATGGGAGACGCAGCGAGACAAAGGGAGTACGTGAGAAAGTACGTGGGATATCCAGGTAAGAGAAGTAAAGAATGAAACGAAATGAAAGAGATGCGGTCACAAAATATAGGCAGGAAAATAATATGGGTATGTGAGAGAGAGAAGGAGCAGAGTGAAAGGAGACGAGATGGTTATGTGAGAACGTGCTACAGTAAGAGGAGAGGAGGTTATCAACGAGAGTTCATGACGTCAAGGCACAAGATGTATCCTAAATGTGTGTGTGTGTGTGTGTGTGTGTGTGTCTGTGTGTGTGTCTTTGTGTGCGTTGGCTGAGGGAAAACAGTTCATCAACAATGTTGTACGAAAGAAAATAGGACTGTTTGCGATAGCTTTGACAGCAGTAAGAAAACAGAATTGTTTGTAACAGCTTCAGAAACTGAGAAATTAGAACAGTTTGTGATAGCTTTAGAAATAGTATAAAAAGAGGACAGTTAGAGACAGCTTTCGACGCAGTAGGGAGAGTTTTTTTTTTTTAACATTAGATCGCCAGTCGATGCCAAAGTTCATGTTTTACTATGCACTTAAGAGGAACCTATAGTTCAGACGTTAAAGTTTGTATAGGGTATTAAACCTGCTTCGTGTACCAAAAGCTTTTATATCGGTGGAAGAGAGAAAGAGAGAGAGAGAGAGAGAGAGAGAGAGAGAGAGAGAGAGAGAGAGAGAGAGAGAGAGAGAGAGAAAGGGTGTTGGGGGGAAGGGAAGTGAGTGCACAGTCGGACAATGCGACACAAAATCAACGAACAAACAAATAGATATGCGATCTGACAAACAGGGTTTCTATACGTTATATGTATATATATATACATATATATATATATACATATATATATATACATATATATATATATATATATATATATATATATATATATATATATATATATATATATATATATGGGAGTAAAGTTTAGTATGGATGGTAGTAGGAAAGATGGAATTGAAAGAAGTGATGCACGGGAGAAAACTCGTTGGTGTGCTAAAAGCTTTGGTGAATGGAAGAAATATAAATGTTGAGTGTGGAAAACGCAAGCATAAAAGAGCACTTGTCCCAACCCTGACGTATGACAGTGGAACTCTAGTGTATATACGTTTGGTTAAGGGAAAGAAAAGAAAGATTAATGGTGAAAAGCAATATACTTGGATCATTTCTAGTATATAATTTGAATTAAGAGGACAGATAGAATTTTAAGTGTGAAAGGTTTTACGGTTTGAAAGGTTCTCTTCTATCATGTTAGCTGATACAACACGGGCAGCTGAAAGACTTAATCAAAACTATCTTATATATACATACCCTAGCCTAAGCCAGTTACCCATTTCATCAACCAGCCTGTAAGGGAGGATGAACAGCTAGATTAACTGTGGACCGGCTGCCGTGACCAGCATTCGATCCTATGTGGATTTGAACCCCGGGCGGCCCGTGAATGCGTTTGGGTCAACAGCGTTCACAGCGAAGGGTGCATGTACTTGATCCACCTACAATTACTTGGGAATGGATTAATTATGATAGCTGGATAGAGAGGTAGATAGACGAACAGAAAGCAATCACTTTAAACGCTGCCAGATTAGCTTTCAAAACTCGGGTTTAGCGTCACTAAGAAACAATCGGTGTAAACTTCGCGACTTGTGATCATATGTCGAGGTACTAGTTATACATCTACTTTTGAGTTTATATATATGCATACTTATTACATAATCTTTATTTACATTCTTATGCTCATTGCCATTATTGATTTAATCATTACTGATCCTATCAATTACGGTATCATAATTAACTTCTTTTTCTTCCTTTGCATTATATAAAGATTTCTTAGAATCGAATGTTAAAGACTAATCATTCAGATTTCGGCAAAGTAGAAATATTACAATTATTAAGAAAGACAGAATTTTGTCATTTCTGAAAGAGAGAATCTCAGTCATTACCAAGTGGAAAAGTTAGCAGAACTTAAGAACTGGTGAAAAAAAAATCTTAAAATTCCAGTGGGAAAAAAATCTTTGTTTAGTTTAAAACTGAGGAAACATTAATCTCCACAGAGTAAAGAAATACACTTTATCCTCTTGAACAATGACAGTACGAACTCTGTGCGCGACGGTACGACCCCTGAGCACGACGGTACGACCCTTGATTATGATGACTTGACCAGACCCTTAGTCAGGGGTCAGGTTAAACGCTAGATAATCATACTGAAAGGCAGTCTGTCGTACTTTAGGGTCATACCGTCGCGTGCAAGAGTCGCACCGGTGTGTTCAGGAGTCGCACCGTCGCGTTCAAGGGTCGCACCGTCGTGCTCGATGGATTAATCTACCTTTTACCAAAACTTCAGGACCAATCAACGACTGAAGCCTATTAGGAAAACAGAATCCTTAAAATCTTGAGAAAAAAGAACCATTGAACTTCTAGCCAAACTAAGCCTAGAAGGTTCGATGTTTGTTCGAAACTAAGCAATGAATCCCGGCAACATTCACGAAACATCGAACCCATAAACGAGTGAGGCTGGAACACGACCCACTTCACCACGTCATAAAAGTGAGTATCTCTCAAACCCTGATTCAAACTAGGAAAGCAATCCATTTCAAACGTACAGTTTTCAGTGTTTCGTTCACTGAATCGAAGTTCTTCACTGTTTCAGAGGCATTACAGAATATACTGGAGCAACTCCTTAGAGATTAATAGGGTTAGTAGTGGGAAAGAGGGACGAAGACTCGGTAATAAGCACGTGAAAAAAAAAGGAAAGAGGTAAAGTAAGGAAAGTGTTGAAAATAAGGGACACACAGAGAGTAACAGCGCGGAACTGTTTTGGGATTTGCGTCAAAATGGGTCGCTGTGGAGGCTTTCGATGATCGCCAATTGAACGATAAATTTGTCCGACAGCGGCGGTGTATCCCATTCCGCTTGATTACGTTGCGTGAACAGCATCGCCCAAATTAAGCTTGATTAGTGATGCAGTTTGGGACACTAATTAGCGGGGAATACAGTGGAGATTACATTTTCAATACCCTTTTTTTCCCTCGTCATTTTCTTTCTTTTCACAAAATTTTCAAAACCAGCTCTCTTGTTGTGACACCATCATCCTATTTTCTTTTCCTCTTATACAAGGTCTTATTTTTTCATAGTTGAATGCTCATACTTTCTTCTTTACATTTCTCTGTTTCCTCTATTCTCAATATCTATTCATCTAATTCATTAAACATAAACACACTAGAATAAACACAGGCGAGTCAAATCTCTGAACGTTATTCTGAATTAAATACATAAATCCCGCGTCCGCTAGAGATTAATGTCCAATTTGTTCTATTGTCTGTACGTCGGCCAGTAAATAAATCCTTTTAACTGTTTAAATAAATCCTTTTAACTAATGTATTACTAAGGGAAAAAAATATATGGACATGTAACGGATTCCCTAGACGTATAAATCTTGGTTAGGAGTGAGAAACGTGAGGTCAGTATCTGTAAAGGCAAAGACTGGTGCTTTTTAACGTCTGATGTTCCTGAATGTTGTATAAATGTGAACCTTGACTATAAAAGGAGAGAAGAGGGTGGATGTGCTGAGAATGAAATGCTTAAAGACGATATGTGGCCTAAGATAGGTTACTCGTGCAAGAAATGTGTCAGAGAGGCAAGGTAGTGAGAGCAATCTGACTGACTGAGAACGCCGACCAGGTTGTGATGAAATAGTTCGAGCATATGGAGAGGATGAGTGAAGAGAGACTGACGGAGAGGATTTATGTGTCAGATAAGGTGGGAACATGGGAAAGAGGGGGAGAACGCAGAAGAGATGCAGGTATGGAATGAGGGACGCTTTGGGGCATCGGGATCTGAACATTCCGAAGAAAGAGAGGCATGTGCTGGATAGAAAGATAGGTTAACGTGGTATATGGAGGGCGACATGCTGTCAGTGAACTGAATCGCGGCATCTGAAGCATTCAAGGTAAACTCTTGAGCAGTCTATAGAGTCTGCGCTGTGGATGATAGTCTACGGTTTCTGTACACTGTTCATAACAGCTGGAGACTGGATTTGTGCAAATGGGGTCTTTTTTTTTTGTATGCTCTTAACGCTACCACGTTAAGGCGAGAATGGCAACCGGGTATGGAAAAACAAAATCATTAAGGAATTCCCGTTGATTGTATGAAGGTAGTAGAGCGCATTTAATGCCAAAGATTTTTTCTTAAAATTATAACTATTTTTGACATGTTCTTTTCGTCTGTATTATGCTCAAGATGCCTGTATATCTTTTTTTCTGCCACTCGTAAAAGTTAGTTTCTTGTAAGCTTTACAATCTCTTTTAAAAGCTAAATTCTGCTTGTTTCTATTGCGGTGTTGAGCAATATTCTTATAGGTGTGTATTCGTTCTCATGAAACAGAATCCTTATGGGTCTATATTCTTAATGCATCAGAAGAGTCCTTCTGATCCTTCTCACTCCAACTTCACCACATCATTATATTGTCTCCAGGACGGTAGGAAAACAGTCTCGTAATTTCCACATCGTAATTGCTTTGTTTTCGAAGTAATTTCACGATGATCACATTTATAATTCTAAAATTATCACCTGGTAAAAATAATCTACTTGCCTATAGAACGCTGATAGGAGTAGATAAATGTTTGAAGTGAGAAAGATAATTCTTAATGAGAGCTATTGTTTTGAACTCCTGGTCTCTCCAGCTGATGAATCGTATTCTAACTTTGAATTCCACTGATTGAATACTTTTTCCGTGTTTAACTATGACGTCTTTAACTCTTGTTCTTATTTTAGATAAAGTTTTAATGCATAAGCAAGATATTTTTTTCAGGCAAAAATCTTAACCTCTTTACTAACCTCTGACAACCTCACCGCCTTCCAGATACGTTGTTTACATTGTATCCTCGCGTGAGATTACACCTCCGATCAGCTGATGGAATCAGCTGATTCCATCAGCTGATTACCCAAACCATCTCGGAAGTTCGAGGATTCGCCAAGTTCATAATGATATTCCCTGCAGATGTTTATCAATTCATATATTTCATATATATATATATATATATATATATATATATATATATATATATATATATATATATATATATATATAGATAGATAGATAGATATTTACCGATACATCGATCATTCATGACCCAGATACACTAAACCCTTCACTATAATTATTCACAAAGATGAGTGGCCCCCCCGCCCACTTTACAGCACGTACCCAACAAAGCTCTCCTCCTCTTAATCACAAACGAAGGAACTGTTCCCGTAAATCAGAAATCGCGAGGGACGAGATCCATCCGAGAGACGTATATAACCTCGCCTCAAAGAGACTTGTGAGGCGTGTCAATAGGACTGCAGATAGAGAGGGACCTTTCCAGAATTGCCACTACATCACTTAATGGGAGATGCGCATCGCGCCGTGAACAGTAAACAAGAGGCAAAGGCGTGCACCCAGTCCTCTCTCTCTCTCTCTCTCTCTCTCTCTCTCTCTCTCTCTAGTCCACGCACCCAGTCAATAGACGTCCCGAGAAGCGTTGGGAAAACCTAGGCTAATCTAAACGCCAACAACTAAGCAACCAAACATCTTTACGTCACTAGTCCGAGTCATCCACAACAGCTGAGCCAAGTTTTCTCTAAGATCTTGACGAATTCCTATAGAGAGAGTACATTGAGCGAGTACATATGCACATATACAGCTGCTTTTCAGACACCTGAAGTTGTCACTAACAGACCATATCAGACGTAATGACGACATTTTCTTACGTTTGCATCCCCCCTGAATGATACACAGAGCTAGACAAAGAATCAGTACAGAAGAGTTAAGAAAGAATGAAAAAGAAGAAATACACATAAGGAGTCAGAGTTGAGTGATATTGATCCTTCTTGATTAAGGGGGTTAGTAACGAGCTAAATAGCAGGTCAGCAGTGTCTGGGGGAGCCTTGGGGGAAAAGGGAGAGGGGGAGGGGAGCGAGTGACAGTCACTGGAGACACAAAGGGAGAAGTGTTATGATCTCTGACTGGCGGTAGATCGTCTGGATGCCCGGACGCCATTGGATGAGAATCTCTCTCTCTCTCTCTCTCTCTCTCTCTCTCTCTCTCTCTCTCTCTCTCTCTCTCTCTCTCTCTCTCTCTCTCTCTGTGTGTGTGTGTGTGTGCATGTGTGTGTATACACCACACACACTCGATAAACCATTATTGAAGACACGCCACACACCAGATTTTGGCTGATTCAGTGCAGTTAATCGCATCAAATGGACGGAAAATATCTCCGAATGAGGACTTAAGCCAGATTTCTTATTAGCCTTCTTCCTTAAGTCAATCGATGGCGTTGAGAGGAAGAATTTTTCTTTTTTACTCAATTTTTTCCTCCAAACACTATTTTGATCTCATAGTAGTTCACCCCATGATCAATAGACGGCGTTGCCTAAGCCTAAGGCATTGTTCTATCTTTACCGCTTTAGAACTCTCTCTCTCTCTCTCTCTCTCTCTCTCTCTCTCTCTCTCTCTCTCTCTCTCTCTCTCTCTCTCTCATTCTGCGACGCTGAGCCATTGTGAATCTTCCTCCCGGGGAAGTGACCTGAGACTCGTATATTCAAAGGACCACGAAGGGAACAGGAAATGACTCTAAATGCGCTGAAAAAAAAAAAAGAAGAATAAAAGCCTCCAGTCTTAGCCCCCCCAAGTCAGGGCCAGATGGCGCTTCCAGAGTAGTGCACTTATACTTTACTCTGCAGTAGTAAATCAATTTTGACTTATATACAACCTACGCTGGGCTACGGAGTTCCCCAATAGGATGTGATCAGTGTTGTTAGTCTTTTGGAACAGTTATTAACAACCGTTCTGACTGGCGCACTGCTGTGTTTCCACGATCATGTTTGGCCACTTACAACTTAAATCTGTTCAACACTGTATGAGGCTCTGGACTTAGATAAACTTTACGTTTGTGCCACTGTTCAGAGAAATATGTCAATATTGTCTTTTAAAAGTCCTCACCTTACATATGCAATTCATCGTCATTTACTCATGAGAAAAAAAGATTTTCTGTGTTGAGATACTGCTCAAATCAATAACCTTAAAAGTTATTTCACTTTTCACGTATTGATTTCATAACCCACCCGATCCATCGGTAAAACTCAAGTCACATCCTTACATCTTTCGTGTACCCTCCTGTGTAATGACCTCTCTAAATGACCTAGTGTGAATGCAAGGGTTAAAAGCCGAAAAAAGAAGAAAAGATTACAACATCGCACTGCCCTCATCCAGAAAAGAAAAAAAAAGAAAAAATTGGACCGTGACAAATGACCAGCGCTTTTGAGAAGAAAATAAATAGATATACGGCGATAAAAAGAGGGTTTCATTTATCACGCCTCTCCTCTTGGGTTTTATGGCGGTCGGAAACTGAATGCATGTATGTTCCAGCCGATCACTGTACCGTTTAAAAAAAAAAATGTACTACAGTGGAGTGATGGAAGGTCAGAGCAAAAATGCGTGTGATGATGTCGATTAAAAATGGTATTTGTGGAAAGAGCAGAAGTTCTTTATCATTATTTTAAGAAGTTGTTGGTGTGGTGTACATGGAAAAGAACAGATAACAGAAGATCTATTGGTCTATGACAAATCTAACTATTAAGTGAACAATAGTGTTACCCTTGCATTCCTGATGTGTATAGATGGAAATCGGGAAGTAAAGCAGAAGGGCCTCTCTCGACGCACCACCATAGATGGAGATATATGGCATCACATTGTATGACCAATGATCACGTTAAATCATATCTATTTTGAAAAAGCTTCACTACACTTCATGGACACGAAGATAAATTTGTGACTACATCACAGTAAAGCATAGTGTGATATGTGTGTGTGTTTGAAAGATGAACAACTCATTCATGCGAAATTTATCCACTTTTTTTTTCTTTTTTAAGTCATACACATTTTGTCGTATGGACAACAACACATTTAGTGCAAGAACGTCAATCCATCAACCAACTCCAGCGAGCAAAATTATGATATCACTTCCTCAGCAACGTACAGAATAACCTCAACACTTGGTGGGTCTTTAAGAATACCAATAGCCCTTATTTTCTCTTCGAACCTTCACTATTCAGAACACAATAAAGACATAAGAACAACAAAAAAAATGGCTTTATGTACTTTTATCATTTTCCATTTCCTCGCCATTGACAGCACCATCCTCCAGTCTCTCATGACATTCACCCTCCAGCGTCCTGGAAGTGCTTCCAGCCTCCCCTTGTCCAGTGTCATCAACATCAGACCTAAAACCATTCTCGCTAATGAACCATCAGCTCGTGTTTTTTTTTTTCCTTAGCTTCAGGACCTTCCCGTCACTCGGCTCAAGTCGCACAGGTGAGCGATTAATAAGAGAGAGAGAGAGAGAGAGAGAGAGAGAGAGAGAGAGAGAGAGAGAGAGGCGCTGGCCATGAAACAGATTTGGCTCGTTAAATGCTCCTTACTTCCCTAATGGCCTAGCCGTTACTTAAAATGACTCAAAATGGTCGTTAAAGTGAGCTTTATGATGTATCAAACTAATTAGCGGCTGACCACATTCTTACACTCACATAAGTCGTATAGAAATTTTAGAAAAGATCACATACGAGTTTTTAACATCCCTAATCTTATAGAACAGTCCCCATATACTACTCTTAGCTTAAAATGTGTGTCGAGTTATATGTACATCAAGAGAACGATATTCTTCAATATTCAAATACACCGGTTATGATATATGATATTTGAAGCCACGGGGATTGATATACTTTGATATATGCATCCATTGATTATCATATACTTCGAAATCGAATATAATAACACCTTCTATAATGAAAGCGTCCTCTGTAAATGTCTCGCAGTATTTGAGCACGAGTCAACATTAGTTGGTGGAGTTCAAATACGAGCGTTCAAACAGTACAACAAAATATGGTCTTTCGATATGATCTCTGGCATAGCTCACCCGAGGTTGGCTAGCTTCATCCAGATCTAGGTGGATGGAGTCAAAGCTATAGGCTTCATTCTGGATCGCTGACTGGAAGGCCTTTTTTTCTTTTTTTAAAGAGTACTGGAATTTTGGGAGTAGTTTCTAATAGTGTTTCTTTCTTTCTTTTTTTTTTCTTATATACGAATGCGTTGATCGAATATAGACTACGAAAACAACAAAAGTGGGTGTGTAATGACAGATCCTTGGCCCACAAGGTCAATTAAGTAATTAGTGGTAAAGTAATCAGCCATCACCTTATGGATAGGAACTGAACAACACCAGCATAGTTCTCTCCTCAGGAAAATGTGTAAAATCAAAGCACCATTTCACGTACTCTTTCTAATGTTTCCATCCACTAGAAAAGGACATTTTTTTTCCCCAAATTTCTGTATGATTATCAACGGGATCAGGTATCGCAATATTTCTATCCCTAGGATGCAAATATTGTGGGATTCAAATATCATAGTTGTCCAAATATTATAGCTGTCCAATTAGCATGGCTGTCCAAATATCATGGAATGCCAAATATCATAGCTGTCCAAATATTATAGCTGTCCGAGCATCATAGCTGTATAAACATCATGGAATACCAAATATCATGGCTGTCCAAATATTATAGCTGGCCAAACATCATAGCTGTTCAAATACTAAAGCTGTCCAAACATCATGGCTGTCCAAATACTATAGCTGTCCAAACATCATGGCTGTCTAAATATCATGACTGTCCAAATATCATGGCTGTCCGAATATCACGGAAGTCCACATTTGACTGGGGTCCAAATACCATTCATTGCGCATCGCTTACTGGCCACGCTTGGCTTGGTAATGACAAAGGCTGCTGCCGTGTCAACTGCTGATGAGAAAAGATTATACCACACATTAGTCGCTAAGGGGCCAAGCTTACTGGCGCCACAAAGGCCAGCGAGAGAAGCTGTGGTGACAGTGTATGCAAATGAACTTACATATGGACAGGAGTCGTCCGCAGCTCACACACGAGAGAGAGAGAGAGAAACAAATAGTTTTATGGGACCCCATATCATCCATAACAATATGTCTGGTGGTAATTGGTCATTATGCTACAATGTCTGTTTGTTGACAGGTTGGTCAACAGCAATTATACAAGGGCAGATATATAGATAGATCAAAAGATAGATGAAGATAGTAAATACTTGGGTATTTAGATAGGTAAACAGAAAATGGATGGATGATCATATATCATATCTATCTCTCTCTCTCTCTCTCTCTATATATATATATATATATATATATATATATATATATATATATATATATAATGACAAAAGGTATTTGCGAATAAATCTTAATACTTTTTTTGCCAATTAATCAAAAAACGCAGTGGAAACTGTTCAATCTGCCTCGACAACATTAATCCAATTACTGAGCCTGCTCTTTTTATGTCAAAAAACCAAAAAAAAAACAAATAAAGGGATTTTCTCTACGTTCCCCATTAGATTAATCTAATTTCACTAGGTGTAAAATTGGTCAGGATTTGTACCTTTTCATGTTAGCTATGGGAACCTTTTTGTATAACACACACACACACACACACACACACACACACACATACCTCACAGTGCACACACACACACACACACACACACATTTAAGAAGCTGTTTGATAGCAGAAAAACTTCAAGAGATGGGGGTTTCCTTCAGTGTACGACCTTGAGCACGACGGTACGACCCTTGAACACGACGGTGCGACCCTTGAGCACGACGATACTGCCCTTGAGCACGACGGTACGACCCTTGAGCACGACGGTACGACCCTTGAGTACAACGGTACGACCCTTGAGCACGACGATACTGCTCTTGAGCACGACGGTACGACTCTCGAGAACGACGGTACGACCCTTGAGCACAACGGTACGACCATTGAACACGACGGTACGACCCTTGAGCACGACGGTACTGCGCCCAGGAAGGTCTTCGGCTGGCAAGACACAGGACACCATTACACGGAGAGCAACAACCATCACCTTGGCGTCACCGTAGTGTCACGCTAATACCCTGCCCACCGTCACCGTGCCGTCACCCTACTACCCTGCCCACCGTCACCGTGCCGTCACCCTACTACCCTGCCCACCGTCACCGTGCCGTCACCCTACTACCCTGCCCACCGTTACCTTGTCTCGCCGCGTCTCTCGTCATGACCATCCTCGCCACCGCTTCAACGACACTCCAATATCGACGCACAGTCATCCCACCCCAGTACCCACCTGTCAGACACCACCACCACCACCTCGTCACCATCACCTCAGCACCAACATTTCCCTGGCTCCACCATCACCCCGACATAACCATCCCTCTGCCTCCACCATCACCCCAGCACCATTATGTCCTTGACTCCACCATTATCCCGACATAACCATCCCTCTGCCTCCACCATCACCCCAGCACCATTATGGCCTTGACTCCACCATCACCCCAACATAACCATTCGTGACTCCACCATTACCCTGGCATAACCACCCCTGACTCCACCATCACCCCGGCACAATTTCATGACTCCACCATCACCACCATACCACCACCAAATACTCCATCATAAGGCCTGCACGTCACGCGAGGCAAGGCAGTACCTACCTGCTGGGGATGTGAAGGTGAGTGACAGTATCGAGCCTGTGTGGAGGAGGGAGTGAAAGAGCCACAAACACCCGAGGCGAGTGGCAGAATCATAAATACATTATCAATATTTGGCACTTAAATGCACCAGAATATTTTTTTTTCGAGTGAATATTAGATATCAAGGGCAGCGAGTGAATAGTCGAATACTTATTGCTTCTTACGAGTGGCTTTTCAACGAGGATTCTAACCAAAGGACATGGATACAAGACCAATTTGGGTGGGTGATTTACGTTACCAGGTTCGAACCTCGGGATTCAGAGAGTAGTGTCCCATCTCACACGGTAACTGTACTATTGGAAGTACTTTAAAACCAAACCTCTGTTCTGAAATTTGGAACAAACTGTGCTAAAAGGTGGCCAAACCCACAAGATCGAACTGGTTTAGCCACGAGATCGTACTGGCTAATGTGGGCAGTACAACATGCCAGCAAATATACATTACAAAATACATTACAAGAAACGAGGGAAGTTTTAGCCACAAGTTCCCTAGAAAAAAAAATAACAGTTAAAAATGGTGAAAAATTTATCACATATCCTTACTTGTAAATCTGCAGGTTTTCAACTGAAATCCTGGGGTATACTAACAACCTGAATTCACATTCATGGTCCTCAAAAAATTACATAAGACACAAGGAATACATCCGTGTAACAAGGGCAACACTGTTTAAAACATGTCAGCAAATATGAAAAAGAAGAATCACTGGACAACATATGAAATAACACCACAATTCACTAGACACACTACGTATGAACACTATAACTAAACACTTAGACACACACACGGGAGATATAAGAGGTCATATACCAATGGAAGATCATATGACATATGCAATGTACACGTGTATATATATATATATATATATATATATATATATATATATATATATATATATATATATCTTACCTCAAAGCTACACTTCCTATATCCACGACACAACAAACACATACGTTATACTCAATACTTTGAAGATAACGTGGACGCCGAACTTGGCCAAACAAGCGTCACCTCACTCCCTAGCTAAAGCTGACCACACGACGCACGGTCTATAAGGTCAGCCGACCACCTGGAGGGGGAAGTCTTCAACCTAGCCACAACATACGGGGGAAAAATACATACTATTCTAATGCCAAGTTCGACTGTCTGTGCTGGTGAACGGAGTCAGGTCTTGGCGATCCTCACTTGCAGTTCACTTACCTGTTGACTCCCTCGTCACTCGCTTCACCTGAGCCTCAACGTCGACCTAAAGTACACTCACGGGTTCGATAACCTTCAACACCTTTCACTCGCAGTCTCTCTTGATCACTTACCTTATTCCTAGAGGTCCTCCGCCGGCCCTGATGTATAGAGAGTCCTCGGCGCTGAGACTAGCCGAGATCGGCCAGGCGATCTGCAGGAGGCTCTCCCTGATGATGGCGTCCCAGCCAGTGTTGTGTTCGAAAACATTTTCGGAACGAACCAGTTTCGGTTTTCGTCGGAGAGTTCGCCCGTTCAGCTTATTGCTCCCACACGTATCCATTTTCACTTCTCGTTTTCTCTCTCTCGTTTTCAATGGAATCTTGAATGTTTAAGTGTTTTTATTTTTTTTTTTTTGATAATTACAGAAATTATTTAAGTCAATGTCAGATTTTGTACGATTTTTCTGTGGCTTTTTCCTTACAATTTTTCTATTAGGCTCAACTGTATATATTGTGCATGAATAATGTTCGTAATATGGTCAGTGAATAACTCTAAAGAGAATATTTATCAATGTAGGTCTCTTTTATTTTTCGGAACGTCTTCAAATTTAGTATCTCGCATTTCTAATTTTCATTCATGTTAGAACGTTTATTTTTTCAAAGCTCTTAATTTCATTAACTAGATCGAGGTTTAGCAAGCATTTCAATGAAATTATTTATACATTTCTCAAAAAAAAAAAACTAAATTTCTTCATTCTATTCATCTACACAGACTGGCCCAGAACTACACTGCCTTTAGGTATTCTATAAATTACTGTTGTACTTTTATAATGTCAATGTCTAATGTTCCATATGTAAAGTTATATCAATTCTCACAAAATAATTTCACTATCAATTCTTTCTACTTTTCAAGATATTTTGGTGTCCAGCACCATTAATTTGCTTATCTATTTGGATTCAAATATATATATTCAGTTTCTTCCTGTTCTTTCTCCTATCTATCACAAGGTACTGAGCTTCACCTATATCTTGATGGTTGGTCACTTTATCACATTCGTATATTTTCTCCTTTTCCTCAAAGTCGGTGAGACACGCTCAATGGTCGTCACACATACCTAACTGTGGTTCAAAAGCACCTCAGGGGACAACAGATCCCGTCTCACTGTTTGAGAGCGAAGCAACTGTATTCACTCCGAGACGATCTCATGTCCCCCTTCTCTTGTCGTTGTCTCGCGTCGTTGTTGCTATGGGCTTGGCACACCCTTCCTTGCCTGTCGTGCAATCCCAACCTCCATGCAGCAAACAGCAGCTCCTGTACTGCAGGGACCTTACAACACCACGGGAAATATCGAGAGATTATGATGTATTCATGCGTTGTCAGAGCTCACGCCAGAGTGAACCCTCTGGTTCGAACAGATCGCACACCAAAGGTGATTTTCTGACTTGTTGTGTGAGCTGAGACCGCTGATACTAGTGGTTATCATGACCTTATAGAGAGCTCTTAGAGAAGGTACATGTTTTCAAGAGTCCAAAATACGTAGAAAACTTGAGTAAAAGCCTCGTTGAATGCTCATAGATGACTCAGTGAAGCATCGAACCTTGTGATATCCAGAACTGAAGTTCTTTTTTTTTTCTATGAGTCACTTCCTAAGTAAAAGACACTTTAATCTTGATAATACCGTAGCTAACGACATCTATATAATTGCTGTAGCAGTACTAGATCCTTTGAGCTATTACATCCAGAGAAAGCCAGAAAAAGCAACTGAGTTCATATATAATAAACACGATGCTCTAAGTTCAATCCCCATGTCTGAGAATGATAATGTTCACTACACGATTTCCAACGGAAATTTTCTGCATAGGCAAATGCATAGCTGTAAATGAAAACGAAATCGTTTTAGAACGACGTAGATATTAAGTATGAAAAAAAGAGAAAAGATCACGTATCTATGATCACCTAAGTGAACACGAAATTTGAAACAGATTCGACTATGCGTGATTTCGAGTCTTGTGTTTCAGATCCAGTGTCGAGATAACGAAGCAAGAGCGAACATTTTTTTTTTTTAAGACACTGTAGACAATGGTCCATCGATCTGTCCAGGTGGTAGGTGGTCAGGGTTATGACTACTTATTAATGACCGAGGTTCTCGCTCCGCATTGGTCGGAGCAGCCGAGGCTGACAAGCAACAAGAACGTGCTTCACAGTAGTGGTGAGACGCTATAACTTTTTGCTTATCGACTTCTCCAGTAATTACTGATTTCTGATTGGTTGACAACGGGTGTAATTACTCGTTTCTGATTGGTCAAAGATCAAATATCCCCGACATCTGCGGTAACTGTCATTCATCTGTCCACACTTAAAGGTTGGTGCTACTGCGCATCCCCCTCCCTTTCTCCCACCCTCCCACCCCCTACCTCCCCTTCACCCCTCTGTCCATTCCCCAGCCCCCACTCACTCACCCACCCACTTCCTCCCCCTCTGTCTCACTTAGCTACTCGATACGAAAGTAAAAAAAAAAACTCTTGTGGTGTTTCTCACTGGATTTTACAAAGCAGGTTTAAAGTAACTTCACAATTTACGACTCTAAGATATTTTCATTTAACGATAGTTCTTAACCTTCGTCTTATCTACAGTCCTCCTGTCACCGTAGGTTCTGTGGCCAGCACTCCCGGAGACGAGTGAGAAGACCTTCCATGTACTTCCCACACTTTGAATCTCGCAGTAATTCTCTCCCTAGCTCTTCACTCTAAGCGCGTCACATATACGTACACATCCCGTTGCATAGACGTCACATGTCATCTCATGTAACCACTTTTTTAGGGATGTCTTACTTATAAAGACTAGTCATTATGAATTCCAGTTGTATCTATGTGTATATGAATCTTCGCCAACACGAATGTGTAAGGGAACTGAAGACGCCACAATCTATCTGATGGTCTTATTATGTAACACTGAATTAAGGATTATGATAACTAGATTTTCATTTGTTTTTTTTTTTCTATTTAATGTTACTGATCTATTGTTACACCCAGATTTAGTGTTACGTTTTCCAGTCACGATCACATTGCTCCTTAATGTTACCATTTTTTTGTCACACTAGCGTTACGTCTCCTTTTTCTACCACAATGAAACTGCAATTTTCTTTCCCAGTTCGTATCATATCACCAGCTCAAACTCTAAAGTATCACAGTTTCCTTATCACGAAAGTTTTAAAGTTGTTTTTGTCTTTATTTTCTTACTGTCTCACTTCTCATACATCACTGTTATCTTATTTCCTTGTCTTCTTTCACTGACATCAAAGGAAGATTATCCTCTTACACTTATAAAAGTTACTTAAGTCTGAAAAGAAAAAATTGGAATTAGAAACATATAGAGAAAATAGAGCCTATAATTAGAAATATAAACAGGTAAACAGATAAATATGCACTGATATATATATATATATATATATATATATATATATATATATATATATATATATATATATATATATATATATGTAAAACAAAATCTACCCTGAAACAGTCGTTCATCTGCCCTTCACTACCACTGACGCATCGCATTGCAGTTGAAACCTCAAAGAAATCTCTTACAACAGGCCCTGACAACATATCAAACTTTCACAAGTACTTCGATCCACTAGCAATCCAAACACTCACAGGGATCTGTAACCACTCCTGCCTACACAACGAAATCCTTAACACCTGGGGAAAATGTCACATGATACCGTCCAAGCTACCCAACTCCCCTTTCCACTTACCACCCTATATCACTCCTATCTTCAAAAATCTAACATTCATGTAGCTATGTAGTGATCTCTGTATCTCATTTACACATCTGTGTAACATGCCCTGGACCACATCCGCACATCTATCTAACAAGTCCTGTATCATGTGTGTAAGACTTCCATCGGTAACGTTATCTCACTGCTCTTTGGCATGCTTTCTCTGGTGCTGCCGTTACCCAGCCTGTAACACTTGCTTGAAATTTCGTGAGATGACATTGCAACGCTCTACATAAAGCATCCATTGAACTTCATTGGTAATACCACTGTATTAATCCATCTCGACCCACTTTCTAAACTGCCTCTCATATCCCATGTAGAAGTCGCGATACCACGGTAATGTAACACGCTTGTAATATTCCTATAACATCTCTCCATTACAAAAGTGTAAAATACAACTGTAACTCATCTTTAGCATCTACAAAACGTCCACCCCTCCCCGCTCAAGTTTTCGTGGGGCGCAGGAAGTAAAAAGTAAAACACGAAAGCAGGTACATTCAGAGCTTCATCGATTGGCAACGACAGCTTAGGGAATGAAAAGGAACTTAAAGGTGTTTGGTAGAGGCCTCTCCGCGCCACTCTGTTTACTCCCGGAGGAGGGACGTCTTGTGAGAGAGTTACTCAGAGTTACATAAGTACACGGACCACATAGACCCATGGTCTATGCGAGGTGGTCTAGCCTTAACACTATTACTTTAAAAAGGAATGCAGTGCCCTTAAAGGCAGTTGAAGAAAAGGATAATAAAGTAAATGCTCCCTTCCCACCCTCCACTTCTCCGGCAACATGTCGGACGGACAATAGTTTGGAAAAAAATAATACCTTGCAGTATTAATATGCCTGAAGGAAATTTTTATAGGAAAGTTATAAGGTAGAATGAACGTGAATATGTCATGCATCCCATCACCAACGACATGCATCTCTTCACTTTTTGTTATAAAGACAATAGTGAGGATAAAATTGAGCCCCAGCCTTGCGACCTACCATGTCTATATATTACTCCTGATGTGGAAGAATGACACGATAATTCTTTCTTGCTCCCTTAAGGCAGGTGACATGAGTTAGTCAGTATTGGTATGTTACCTCAGCATGGCCAGAGTGAGATCAGTGTTTGAGAAGGTAGCATAATATACCACTACGTTGCGATGATTGATTGCATAAATTACTCAAAACCAGACAGTGACAGGTGATGATCTAGTCTAATTCTTTAGAAAGTAATAGTGTTTCTCTAAACAACACGGTTTGGGAGCTCATTGCAGGCGTCATTTATGTCGCTGGTAAAGAAATATTTCGTTCAATCAAGATCAACTCGGTGGCCTGTACGTTTTGTCCATCTTCTCCCGTTGGTAGTGTTGAAGCGACCGTAAAGAAATTTTCAATATCGACTTTGTTGAATTCTTTAAGTATTCTAAAACATGTTATTGATTTGCCTCGGAGACACCTCTTGGTTTTGGATAACAAGTTTAGAGTTCAGTATAGTGGCAATATCGCATCCTTGGTTTTATATGTAAAGTTTCTATTAAGATAAAGAGTATCTTCTTACCCACGTACGAGCACCTAGCTTGATTCACATTACTGTTGTCCTCTGTAGACATATATTTCCCATAAACATCTTATCAAGACTGACTGACCTGGCGTTTTTTCCTCAGACACGAAAGTCTCTCTCTCTCTCTCTCTCTCTCTCTCTCTCTCTCTCTCTCTCTCTCTCTCTCTCTCTCTCTCTCTCTCTCTCTTGCAGAGGTTTCAATGATCACCCCCGTTCGTATTTCTGATCTCGATAAGCTGAGCATGGAAGAATCCGTCCATTCTTCATGCCAAGCTCTTGGTCGGTGTTATCTTGCATCGTTTCCCAAGAACATTTGCAGATGAGATTAGTCTGTTTCTACTCAAACTGTGAGGCTTTTAATGATGGAGCATTTGAAGGTATCGTCGGGAGAGAGAGAGAGAGAGAGAGAGAGAGAGAGAGAGAGAGAGAGAGAGAGAGAGAGAGAGAGAGACGTCCAACTTAAGATGCAAAACGTGGCGCAATAATTCCAAAAATAAAACACTGACAGTAACCAGTTAGGATGTGTGAGGATGAACTAAACAAGCCTTCGAAAGTACCTGAGTGAAACAAGCACAAAAGAGGTTCCAAGTGATATTAAGTTTCACAACCAATGATTCCTCAGAGTTAAGGGAAGGTTTTTATAACAGTGAGAAGATTCTTCTCTACGTATAAGGATGTTCATCTTGAAATGAGAAGGAATTGAAACAT
>NC_092256.1:14379388-14384388 GCF_036320965.1 Panulirus ornatus | reverse complement strand
TGCAATGAGGTGCTTCAAACTATCTGGAGTTGTTGCTTGAAGCAGGTAGATGCTAATGCTTCGAACCGTCTCAGGAGGAGGAGGAGGAGGAGGAGTGAACGACCGCGCTACCATTAGGTCGAAATGCTGGTTGAGATTGACGTCGTTTGATGTACGAATTCTCTGCCTGTCACAACTCGGGAGTAAGGTCGTCCTTCTACTAAGGCACAACAGTCCTTTGAGCAAGACTGGCACAAACCTTGTCCACGACCAAATGACTACCCACAGCAGCCAGCACAAGGGATGTAATCACACACTTCCAGTGCAGTGAGTTTACAAGGGCAACAAGGGAGTTTACAGTAAACCTTATATACAAAGCTCGTTCGAGTTTCTGTCGCCAGTGGGTATACCACTGGCCCCAACAGCCTGGTGAGCCACCTGATGACTCTCTCTCCTGGAAGGTAATGGAGGTCGGAATACCATCAGACCTCAATCCTGAACATATTTCCGGCAACAGGGGTGCCTCTAAACCCCCCCCCCCCCCCCCCCCCACACACACACACACACACACCACCACCACCACCACCGCCACACCCTCCTCCTCCCCAGCCCCGTGCGTGATGCATTGGTCGTCCGCTTGTTTGCAGGTGTTTTGCTAGACGTCTCTTGCTTGTCAAGTGTGAGTGTGTGTGTGTGTGTCATGATAAGTATTCATTACCAACATTCGGAAATATTCAAATTCTATTCTATAACTTCATTGTCCTCAGCTGACACATAACGAAATATCACTCAACATGATGCAATGAATGTTACCTTAAAGCATTTCTTTTTCTCTCTCTGTTTTTTTCCTACGATGCACAAACTGTGAAGGTAATTTCTCTTTGCATTACTATATGCAATTAGTCTCTCTCTCTCTCTCTCTCTCTCTCTCTCTCTCTCTCTCTCTCTCTCTCTCTCTCTCTCTCTCTCTCTCTCTAAGAAAATTCATGTCATAAAGACTCGCACGTTTCCAAAACATTGACAATGAAAATGGTTTTATCTGAAATGTTCGTTTTATTTCTCTTTTTTTTGCTTGCTGTTATTTTTTATTGTTTTCCGGGATTGTGGAAACAATTACATAAAACTCGGAAAATTTGGCACAGAAGTCTTTATATTTATGCTCATCCTTGTTGCCAAAGTATTAAAAATATTGAAAGTTTTGGAATATGTATATATGTATATATATATATATATATATATATATATATATATATATATATATATATATATATATATATATATATATATATATATATATATATATATATATACATATATATATATATATATATATACATATATATTCTATTGTATTTTTTTCTTCATTAATACTTGTAGTGACACGCGGCGTGGAAACTGTATCCAATATAATCAACTTACATCACTCATACATTGTTGGTATTGACATTCCCATCCGATGTAATTATCAAACCTGGAGGCCAGTGGGTAATCTGATTCTCGCTTTACTGGCCAACATATACACGAGAGGCCTCTGACCCGTCACCAGAATTTGTATAGAGAAATTCTGGTTAATGAGAAAAACAGACCTGGTGTCTGTATTTATGTTACTGGAGAGAAATTAATTGCTTTCACTCAAAATGGTATATATATATATATATATATATATATATATATATATATATATATATATATATATATATATATATATATATTCTTTTTTTTCTTTTTAAACTATTCGCTATTTCCCGCGTCCGCGAGGTAGCGTTAAGAACAGAGGACTGGGCCTTTCTTCGAATATCTTCACGTGGCCCCCACTGTTCCTTCTTTTGGAAAATTAAAAATAAAAACGAGAGGGGAGGATTTCCAGCCCCCCGCTCCCTCCCCTTTTAGTCGCCTTCTACGACACGCAGGGAATATGTGGGAAGTATTCTTAATCCCCTATCCTCAGGGATAATATATATATATATATATATATATATATATATATATATATATATATATATATATATATATATATATATATATATATATTTAATGAGTGAATGGGTCGTTCCTCGTCCGTTTCCTGGCGCTTCCTCGCTGACGCGAGAAACGGCGATCAAGTGTAATAAAGAAAGAATAAAATATTTCTAGCAATCTTCGCTTCCAATGAGAAAACTATCAACACTCTAAATCAATTCGTTCGCAAAGATATATACACATATCCAGAGAGTGCACGGACGGATTGTGTAGGTCATGCATGAACGCAGACGGTTGCTGACCCACAAGTGGAGGTCGCTATATGTGACCGGGAATTACTGGACGAAAGGAGGTCCTTGAGTACCTGGCTCCGGTCTGAGGTCGCCAGGTTGTTTGTCGAGGTGCTTATGTGTGTGTGTGTGTGTGTGTGAGCGGACGAGGAGAGGGTTCACCCGGGAAGAAGGGGGAGGGAGGAAGGGAGGAGGAGCTGATACTCTTCCTAGATCTGGATGTACTGGGAGCGCTACCCAGTGTCGACTATTAAAGCCTCTCTCTCTCTCTCTCTCTCTCTCTCTCTCTCTCTCTCTCTCTCTCTCTCTCTCTCTCTCTCTATCGATATTCTACTTTTAGGAAATTAGTAATAATGATAATGATAATGATGATAATAGTAATAATAGTAGCATTAGTAATAATAAAGATGATACTAATAATGATAATGATAATGATGATGATGATAATGATAATAATAATAATAATGATAATAATAATAATAATAATAATAATAATAATAATGATAATAATGATAATAATGATAATAATAATGATAATAATAATAATAATAATAATAATAATGATAATAATGATAATAGTAATCATGATAACATTGACCTTGCCCTTGACCTACCCTTAAAGGGACAGAACAAAAGCCAGGCCATCACACCCAAGAATTGTAGGTCATAGAGTCGTGTTCAAATGTCGTACCGTCGTGCTCAAGGGTCGTACCATCGTGTTTAAGGATCGTACCTTCGTTCTCAAGGGTCGTATCTTCGTTCTCAAGGGTCGTACCTTCGTGCTCAAGGGTCGTTCCTTCGTGCTCAAGAGGTTAGACATAGACAACGATTTCGAACAGCCTACAACAAACCATAAACAACCCCTGCCCGACCTGTAATCACCCGTTAGAAGCCGTAGCATGATTGGGTCACGTCGGGACAAGTTCTCTCGCCTTCACACCTCCGTCCGTAAACTTTGGTTGGCGTGATCCAATTTCTTCTCTCCTTTTCCAAAGTATGTCTGTCCCACAGACTCACCTGGACCTCCCAAAGTATGTCTGTCCACAGACTCACCTGGACCTCCCAAAGCATGTCTGTCCCACAGACTCACCTGGACCTCCCAAAGCATGTCTGTCACACAGACTCACCTGGACCTCCCAAGGCATGTCTGTCACACAGACTCACCTGAACCAGGGAACATATCATTGAACAAGTCTCGAATCTCTCATACTCCTGTAGGATATATCATGATAGTCTCCAAGTTTCGCAGACGCTAACGAAAGCCTGAACTCTTCTTTTCCCCTCCCTTGATGAAATTAGCGTTGTTGACACTCTGAAGAACAACACACAGACAGCCTTCAATATCACAGGGAATAGACTGCATCTCTAAGCATCATTACTGTACGTCAGATGTGGGAAGCCAGAAACACTAGTCAAATTTTGAGACGCTGGTGAAAAGTTGATGTACTAGATAAAAGTTAGAGGATTTGGGTACTGCAATAAAGATAGAAGTATTGAGTACTTCAGAAGTACTCTATATATATGTTAGAGGTGCTAGATAACAGTGAGTGGGCCTAGGTTAAAGTTATAGGTATTATATCAAAGTTAGAGGAACTGTACATTCTCAGAGATACCAGGTATAAGTTGGATGTACTGAGTAACAATGAGAAGTTCCACTGGAATTTAGACATGGGAGATGTAAGTTGGGCAGAAGGAAGAGTTATGTACAGACGACGGGGTTAGAAAGGTGCATCGGGGGTAAGGCAGATACGAATGAAGACTCGACATTAAGACGAGCTTAGAGCAATGGGCCGATGATCATCACGCGGGAGATGACGGAAAACAACATAAAGCGAATGGATTCCCACCGATGGGACACGAGGAGGAGAAATGCTTAAAAGCGAGTGAAAATGTTGGATTCTTGAAGTTATACACTGGCCCAGGAGAACCAGTGAAGCCCAACTCCTCTTTATACATAAGACAGTGGCGTTTCATACAGTCAGATGGCGATGAAAAGGAGACGGGCAGAATGTCGGCTAGTTCCAGGAAGTCGGGTGAGCACTGGAAACAGATGATGATTACCTGCAAACCATGGAAATGCCTGGAGCGAGTTCCTGTGTGAGCTCTGTCACTATGTACGGAATATAATTAGCCAGGATGCTTTGTTGACAACGGTGCGGCCGTTGATCACAACGGTACGACTGTTGATGCCGATATATATAAATATATATATATATATATATATATATATATATATATATATATATATATATATATATATATATATATATATATATATCACCGTGTTCACCTTGTACAAGGTATTTTGCAGGAAGTTGACTATGATCTCCACCTAAATAAATACATGCAAATACTGGCTTAGAATATAAGCCTTTTATTTTTAGCCTTTGACTCTCTCCCCTCCAAGCCCTATGATTCGAACAAAGACTTTAGTGAAGGTCTAAAAAAAAAAATAACTTAATAGTCTTACGAACCTCCAAGTTCTAAGTCAGACCATCCAAAAATAAACGTAAGACTTATAATAGCAGGTGTTCTTGAGCAAAAATGAAAAAGAGGTAGAAACACTTCCACCGTGTTTGTGAGAGACCCAGTCTACCACACAGACATAGACAACACCCAAGGAGTGAGGAGAGGTCCTGGAAGAAAGAAAGACACAGCTACACTGAAGGATAATCGATGAGAAGATTATTTAAGAGCAGAGAGGAGGAGATTCTCCCCTGGGAGATTAGGTGATGGAGTAAAGGTGCTAGTTCGGTCGGGGGTGTGTCGGGG